>NW_015172139.1:30004-33896 GCF_001447785.1 Gekko japonicus | reverse complement strand
GAAGAGAAGAGAAGAGAAGAGAAGAGAAGAGAAGAGAAGAGAAGAGAAGAGAAGAGAAGAGAAGAGAAGAGGAAGAGAAGAGGAAGAGAAGAGGAAGAGAAGAGGAAGAGAAGAGGAAGAGAAGAGGAAGAGAAGAGGAAGAGAAGAGAAGAGAAGAGAAGAGAAGAGGAAGAGAAGAAGAAGAGATTGAATTTATACTCTGCCCTTCACTTGGAATCTCAGAGCAATTTACAATCCCTTTCCCTTCCTCTTCCCACAACAGACACCCTGTGAGGCAGGTGGGGCCGAGAGAGCTCTTTCGAGGACGGCTTGTGCTCGAACAGCTCTGAACTTGTGACTGACCCAAGGTCGCACCAGCAGCTGCATGTGCAGGAGCTGGGAATCAAACCCGGTTCTCCCAGAGTATAGCCTGCGCTCTTAACCACGACACCAAACTGGCTGCCTTACACCCAATCAGACCCTCAGCCTATCAGGATCATTATTGTCTACTCTGACTGGCAGGTCAGGGTCTCTCCAGGGTCTCAGGCGGGGGTCTTTTGCATCACCTGCTACCTGGTCCTTTATCTGATGGTGCCGGGGATTGAACCCGGGACCTTTGGCATACCAAGCAGAGGCTCCACCAACGAGCCAGAGCCCCGCGCCAAGACCCGGAGCCCTTCGTCCAAGTCGCCTCCCTGCAGAGCTCACCCCCTCCCTCCCTCATCCCCAAAGCAGGGACTCCTGCCCCCAGCCTGACCCACGGCTCCGCAGGGCACCAAGTTGAACTCCTCCCACTGCCCCATGGCTCGCATTCTTGGCGGGTGCTGGCTATTTCCAGCCTGGGGACAGGGACCCGCCCTCCACGGGCACGCTCTCCCTGCTTCCAGAGCACAGCAAATCACAGCCTAGAAAGCTGGGTCAGGAGGTGAGGACATTTTGTTCCCGTCAGACCAGAATTATTAATAGAGCCGCTCCAGGGCCTAGCTGTTCTCTCCACCACCCACACCAGCTGGAAAAGCAATTTGCCACATCCTGCCATTGGCTGGGGCCACAGTGACGCTTCCTTGGGTTTTTGCCACAGTCCATACCTAGACTCACTTAGTGGGGCAAAAGAAGCGCTCCAGATCTTTCCTTGGAAGGGAAAAAAAATGGGCATCCGCCTGATTGGACGGATTGGCCTGATGCCTCCCTTTCCCATGCACACATCTGGCTGGCTCACACCATGACTGACGATGAACAGACAGCTGGATCACTTGCATTTATTTCTTTACGTCCGGCTTTGCTCCCCTTCTTAGTGGGGCAAAAGAAGCGCTCCAGATCTTTCCTTGGAAGGAAAAAAAAAGGGCATCCGCCTGATTGGACAGATCGGCCTGCTGCCTCCCTTTCCCATGCATACATCTGGCTGGCTCACACCGTGACTGACGATGAACAGGCAGCTGGATCACTCATGCACTTGCATTTATTTCTTTACATCCGGCTTTGCTCCCCTTTGGGGACTCAAAAGCAGCTTAGAGCCAGTTTGGTGAAGCGGTTAGGCGCGTGGACGCTGATCTGGGAGAACCGGGTTTGATTCCCCGCTCCTCCACGTGCAGCTGCTGGTGTGACCTTGGGTCAGTCACAAGTTCTCTCAGAGCTGTTCTCTCAAGGGCAGTCCTCGAGAGAGCTCTCTCGGCCCCACCTACCTCACAGGGTGTCTGTTGTGGGGAGGGGGAAGGGAAAGGAGATTGTAAGCCGCTCTGAGACTCCTTCGGGTAGCGAAGGGCGGGGTATAAATCCAATCTCCCTTACTCTTATATCATTCCCCCCTCCTCCAGTTTCGCACAGCAACCCTGTAAAGTAGACCAGGTTGAGCCGGGCTCAAGGTCACTCAGCAAGCTTCCATGGTAGAAATAGGGATTTACGCCTGGGTCATGCAGGTTCCTAGCTGGGCCATTCTATCCACTGCAACACACTCCGTACAGGAAGGGGCATACAGTGTGGTGCTATTTGATTTATTTAATTTCTACCTCACCCTCCTGGCCTAGGCCAGCTCCGATGAGTGACTGAAGCCACATGCTTTAGGGAGGAGCAAGAAATTCTCCCCCCTTTGCTCAGATGGAGCACTTTTTATCAGAGGCTGCAAAAGATAAACGCAAAGGCAATTTGTAATCTGAAGAAGGGAGCTTTGGCTCTCGAAATCTTGTTGCTCTCTTAAGGTATTAAAGGTTTCCCTTGCTCAAAAGCCAGTCGAATCCGACTCTAGGGGGCAGTGCTCATCTCCGTTTCCAAGCCGAAGAGCCAGCGCTGTCCAAAGACGTTTCTGTGGTCATGTGGCTGGCATGACTAGACGCCAAGGCACACGGAACGCTGTTCCCTTCCCACCAAAGTGGTCCCGATTTATCTACTTGCAATTTCTTGCTTTCAAACTGCTAGGTTGGCATAAGCTGGGGCCAGAGATGGGAGCTCACTCCGTCCCGCGGCACTCGGGTCTCGAACTGCTGAACTCCAGACCTTCTGGTCTGCAGCTCGGCGTCTTAACCTCTGGGCCACCGTGGCCCCATTTTCTTAAGGTACTACTGGACTAAAATTCTTGCAGACTTGAACACGGAGTGCCTATGACATCAGAACTCCCAAAGTGACCAGTTTGCAGTGGGCCTCTGTGGATGCAATTTAGTGCGCCAGAACTCATTGTAAAACTCTTAGGTGGCAGGTTTTCCTCTGTATCTATGAACATGTTTGTGCTCTGGGGGGGGGGGGATGACTGTTGAGACGCTTACAGCTTAGACTTCCTCTTAAGTTCTATGACAATGACCCCCAAGCAAGACTGAACAGTGAAGAGTTTGAGTCAGCCAAGCATCCTTGGAGATGCAGTCCTCCTGGCTCACACATGTACACAGGGGACTTGGATCCCTCCAGACTTGATTACATTACATTTGAGGACTAGAAGGTGGTTGTTAGCCAGTTCCACAGCATTGCATTTGAGGGGACAACGGGTGACATTGTGAACTGTCTGCGGCATTTCATGCGCAGCGGCTTCATGGCACACACGCTTTCATTTCACTTACTTGCTTACCGTCTTTCCATACCATGTTTCCTAGTTGCTCAAAGTGGTTTACGATCAAACAAGCCGACCCAAACATATCGATAAGCTCTCTCTCACTTAGCGCTTGTGGCCTCTGTCGGATGACGGAAGCACCCTATCGGTATCCTTAGCCAAGTCAGTCCTACTGGTTTGTGGGAAAACGTAAGTAGCGCATGCTCCATAATTTATTTACAGACATCCCAGTCCAAAAGCTCCAGCTGGTGACAATGCGCCAAGTTTTGCACACCGTCTTTGGCCATGAGCAGCCAAATAGAAGGAAGGTGCCTTGCACCGCTCCCAGATGTGCAGGCTTTGCTGAACCCTCACAAAAAGAGACAATAGCTTGGTGTGTGAAGAATCCTGCCATCGAGTGACATCGGCAAAGCCAGAACCTCTTCAATGCAACACGAGTTTTAAAAAGCACATGTAATGATTCCTTGTTATATATGTGTGTGTGTCGCTTTAAAAGTTTGGTTGCATGGCTGAGATAGTCTAGAGTGGTTGAAACAGGCAAGTGTGTGTGATTGGTGATTGGCAGAGAGGGGGAGGGGTGATGGAAGTGTTTCTGAGTGGATAAATATGTCTGTCTGTCAAGAGTGACAGAGGTTAGACAGTTGATGAAGACAGTTTGTGAGTTAGTTCTGAAGTCTGAGAGAGAGACAGTATCGTGTGTGATACAAGAGTTAAGTTCTGTGAATGAAGAAAAGTTGAATGTATAAGGAAACAAGAAAGTAAAGTTAAAGAGAAAAATAAAAAAAGTCTGAGTGACAGGCTATAGTGAAACAGTAAACGTAATTGGCCTGAAGGAAAAAAGTGTTACAAAGTTACATGCCAAGATCCCTGACAGTGAGA
>NW_015172139.1:29023-29625 GCF_001447785.1 Gekko japonicus | reverse complement strand
TGGTAGCCGGATATACACAGTAAAGCAAAACATAAGGAACACTTTAAAGGGAAACCAGACCTCCCCAGATAAGGGATCGTCACAGCACACGTCTGCATTTGTGTCTGGGACGGTCTCCTCTGATATTTGCCCAGGAGAGCATTACGCTCCTCAGATAACAATCTGCTGGTGATCGCTGGCCCTAAAGACATCTGGCTATCTTCAACCAAGGCCAGGGCCTTTACGGTCAAGGCCCCAACCTGATGGAACTCTCTAACACAGTCAGGGCCCCGCGGGATCTCACGCAATTCCGTAGGGCCTGTAAGGCAGAGATGCTCCACCAGGCTTTTGGTTGAGGGCAGCGACGGTTTACACCTTGGCTGGCACCCTCCTCTTTCTATCCGCCTTCTCCTCAGAACGTTTTCATTCCGTCCCCCACACCCACAAGGCGATCACAGGCCGGAAACGGGAGAAAACTGTAATTTTCACCACTTGGTTTTTTAAAATAAAAAAATATTACTGTATGAATACTGTCCGTACTCATTTTATAGTATTCATGCTTTCACCACGTTGTGTATCGCCCAGAGCCCCACAATAGTAGAGCTCTGGGCGGTCCCATGCAG
>NW_015172139.1:25874-28829 GCF_001447785.1 Gekko japonicus | reverse complement strand
TAGCTATTTGGGGGGGGGGTGAACGTGCAGATCTGTCCTCACAGAGGAGGGAGAGCTTGTAACTGAATAAAACTTGGTCTTAAAGGTGCCACTGGACTGTTTTGGATTGCTAGCTATGGGGGGGACTCTGCAACTTACCTGGCTGCTTCTTGCTCTGACTGATGGCTGCTGGGAGCAGGGGGCGGGGCTTGTTGCATGTGCCCGCCCCCTGGGCTCTTTACTGCCAGAGCTCCGCTCCTGTGCGCTCCTGCAGGAAATGACCCGTGTGTGTGTGTGTGTATATATATATATACACACACACACACACACACACACACACACACACACACAAGCCCTTATACTGATTGTGCCAATGGCTCATGTTTTCAGGCTGTATCTGAGCACGCATGCATGTGACCGACCCTCTCCCCTTTTGCCCCCGCTATTTCATTATCGAGGAGGCTTGATGGGACCTGCATGACCACCAGTATTCCCTCTAAGCTGAGTTAATGTGAGCTAGCTCACAGCTTTTTAGCCTCCGTCTCACAGCTATTTTTCTCAGCCCAGGAAGGAGGGCTCCAGAGCAAAACTAATTTGTGCAGTAGCCAAATGGCTTGCTCACAGCGCTAATGGCCGTAGCTCACAAGGCAGAATTTTTGCTCACAAGACTCCGCAGCTTAGAGGGAGCACTGACGACCACGACGACCACCCCTTTTGCCACAGCTGCTATTTGCGGGTGGGCAGGGGGGAGGCTTAAAGGCCAGTTAGGAACTCTGCTTGCCAGGCAAAACAAAAAAACCTCCAAAAACACAAGCGACACAGAAGTTGGGCGTTCTCCACAGGACATTTATTGTACTTTTTTTTTTTAATTTCATTTTTTTTCTTCACAGCATAGTCACTCTCCCGGTTCTGCCCGTACTGAATCCAACCCCTTCCTGAATAAACCCAGGCCTGCTGAGGAAGAGGGAGGAGGAGGAGGGGTGAGCAGCAACGAAGTCATGGAGCCTGAACCCCATAGAACCCCCTAACCTAGTGTGTAAGACTCGGCACATAAAATTCATTCTAACCCTTCTCGGGTCTGGTTACGTCCGGCCAGAGACTCTCTTTGGGGAGCCATCCGAAGAGCTGGAGAGCAGCAGTGACACCTGCTGTCCAGCCGAAGAAATGCAGCTCCTTCTCTCTTCCCCTCCCATTGAATGCATACACCTGTTTTACCTGAACAGGTACACTTTTCCCTTCTCGACAGTATGTACGGAAGGGGACCGGCCGAGTGGTCGTAGCTACCGGCTGCCCAAAGGAGCTTCCCTCCCCCATCGATTGCACACACACCCTACACACCTTGAACCGTCTCCCCCAGCAGTTCACAAATCCAACCACCCACTCAAAGAACAGGCCAACGCTATTCTTGGCAAGGGGACAGAGGAAGGAAGGATGCTGGTCATGTGACCTCCTGGCGGCCATGTCCCTCCACAGTGGCAGCCAGGCGGTTACCAGACTTCTTTCCCTCCTCCCCCTCGCCCCCATGCCCACGTCCCTTTGGAGTGGGACACCCCATGCCAGTGCTTCCCTCCAAGCTGGCAAGGGTGCCCACCACCACCACCACCATTCCACGCTATTATATGCCACGGAAAAAAGCCACGCTTCTCTTCTCGTTCCTCCTGCGATTCCTTGGCATCGGAGAGCGATCGGTACACAGAGAGAGTCGAGAGGGGAGAGTTCTGTTTCTTCTTGGGAGAGGGGAAGGGGAGGGGGGAGGAAGGGGGAAGGGGGAAGATGGTACCAAAAAATTAAAAAAGTCACAAGTCACCGACGCTATAAACGGGCCAAGAAAGATGGCAGTTTGTGCTCAACAAGAGAATTGGAGAGAGTATCACGGGAATCACGGTTATAACATCTGCAGAGAGGAGCTGGCCGACCTGGGAACCGAGGATGGGAAAGTGGGGATGGGTGGGAGGGGTGTTCCCCAACCAGCCAGTCGTCCGACTGATCTCCTCCCGCCTCACGCATGCGTCACTAACCCCCTGGCTGCTAGTTCCAATCAGAAGCCAAAAGCGGAGGCCCTAAATGGTTCCTTGGCCTTGGGGCGGAGGCAGGATCGGAGACACAAGGGGTGTTTGGCGCGTAGCTAAAATCTAAACCGGACGGGAGAGAAAAAGATGTCTTCTACTCGCCCGAAGGATTACAACAGCCTTGCTTCCACCCTCCCCCGAAATCCCTGTATCACTTCATATCAAAGCGGCTTTGTGAACGACGCTTTCGATACGTCCTCCCCGGCGCGTCCCCGAAGGGACGAAATCCCCTTTGCGGCCTTCCCCTCCCACCCAACGCATTCACACTCCCATGCACGCCAATTCCCGACTAAATAGGCAGTGATCGCTAAACAGAAGGAATCTAAAGTTATTCTGGGAGCCACAGGCCAAGACGATCCCTCTGCGTTTTCTTAAAACATCTCGCCTCCTCTTCAGGAGAGGTGTGTGGAATGTGCATTTCTTTTCTTTTTTTTTGAAAGAAAACGAGGCAGTTTCCAGACAGGATACTTATGGCAGGAAAGAATCACTGGCGTCGTCCTTTTGAGCGGCAAAGGGTCCCCCGTCCTCTGCCTCCCCCCCCTTCCTGAATCAAGAGGGAGCTTTAAGGTGTAGTGTGGATTACTTGTCAAGACACAGCACACGGCACAACTCCAGGAATGTTACAGAAGATCACAAAAAAGGGGGGGGGTCAGTGTTTCGTTTTGCGGGGAAGGGGAGAGAGAGCAGGGCGCAGAAATTCACGACTGGACCCACCAACGCGGTCCCGTTCAAAGAGGAGCACGGAGAGACCCAGGCAGGCAGTGAAAGAGGCGCGGGAAACTGGCGTGCTCCGGATCCTCCCCCCCGTCGATGGTTCTGCATTCTGGAATTTCCCAGGAGTAAAAGAAAGCACAGGGAGACCTCGGTTAAAGGCCAGACACGACCCACCACGGGCATCCACATGACA
>NW_015172139.1:18295-25592 GCF_001447785.1 Gekko japonicus | reverse complement strand
GTGTAAGGGGGCGGGCGGACGGGGCTGGAAGATATGGCTGAGATCTAGAGGAGGGGGGGATGCGTCGCCCCCTCGCGCCTCTCCCGGCCGCTGCTCCTGGATGGGAAATGGCTCCGTAGATTCCATTAGGTGCTGAAGTAAACTGCGGGAGGGAGAAAAGCCAGAGAGTTGGTAACGGAAAGGGGAGACTCAGTCTGGACGCTTACCTCCTCTCCCTGGAAAGGCGCTTTTGAACACGTCAGCAGGGTGGGAGCGGCTGCCCGGGAAACACACGGGGCTCCCTGACCCCTTCAGGTGGTTCTGAACCGTTTTCAACACCAGATCGATCAACTGATCTACCTAGCACTGCTCATACCGCTATCCCCTTAAGCAGAAATCAGAACCGAAGAAAATATTTTAAAAGACCTGAGTGTTATTTCTCTTATATTTGATGTATTGCGCCTGTGGATTTTGCCACTGAGAGTGTGACACGATCATTGGTATCCGATAGTAGCCGTGATGACGCCTGGGCTCACACATTTAGCAGTCCCGTGTCTTTAAGTAAGGTACAGGTTTCCCTTGCTCGAAAGCCAGTCGAGTCCGACTCTAGGGTTGCAGTGCTCATCTCCATTTCAAAGCCGAAGAGCCAGCGCTGTCCGAAGACGTTTCCCTGGTCATGTGGCCGGCATGACTAAACACCAAGGCGCCCGGAACGCTGTTCCCTTCCCACCGAAGTGGTACCTATTTATCTACTTGCAATTTCTTGCTTTCGAACTGCTAGGTTGGCAGGAGCTGGCACTAGAGACGGGAGCTCACTCCGGCATGCGGCACACTCGGGTCTCCAACTGCTGAACTACCGACCTTCCACAGCCTGCAGTTCAGCGTCTTAACCACTTGAGCCACCGCAGCTCCGTCTATAAGTAAAGGGGTGACTAAATTACCCCTCAGCTCATTGAATACGGGGCACTCCATAATCATACGCTCAATGGCTTTGATTGTATGATACGAGCACCTGCATGTTCTATTAAAGTATGGTACTTTATTATATCTGCCCTCCAAAACTGCCGAGGGAAGAACGTTCAGTCTTGCCAAAGTAAAAGCTCTTCTTAGTTTTGGGACTGTCAACTGAGAAAAATATTTCGGCACTTGCATCGGGAGGGCGATTCCCAAAAGGAAGTGTCGAACATACCCTGTGTTTCCTAATAGACGTATTTGTAACATCCAATTTCCTTACAGATATTTTGTCTTCTAGTGTCTTTAGTGTCCGTATTTTTAATCATATCGTTTGCTATTCCTAGGCATTTCATTTTCTTTTCCAATAGTTGATCCCACTGGCTGTAATGTGTATCTGCCCAGATAGGCCCAAGTAGAGTAGGGGTGGGGGAACTTACCAGCAGCAAACTGAGGCCTAGGCTTCTGTCATTGGCGGCATGGGGACACTCTGGTATCTGAACAGAAACTCTATCGTAGGAGCTGTTTTTACCATAGAGTTTTTGCCCAGATACCAGAACGTCCACACATTGCTGGGGACATGATGATGTCACTTTTGATGCACGCCAGAAGTGACATCACTGCATCGTCCGTGACAAGAGAGGCTTAAGCCTCAGTCTTGCTGCTGGCGAGTCCTCCGGAGAAACTGTCTGGCCACTGTGTGAGACGGGATGCAGGACGAGATGGATCACTGGTTCTGACCCGGCAGGGCTCTCCTTCTGTTCGTGTGTGGGCATCCCAGGACACTGCGTTGGGCAGCGTGAGAGACAGAGGATGACGGATGAGACGGACTGCAGGGCTTGGACAACGCTTGCGCTTTCTGACCAGAGCCCAGATTAAGCGCACCCACAAACTGGGCAGGCAGCCCTTCTCCCCGCCTTACTCACCGATGATAATGATCAAGATAACGGTGCATATCACCCCCAGGATTATCATCATCTGCAAGAAGAAGAAGAAGAAGAAGGAGAGAAAGCAAACATAAGGACTACTAATTTGGGAGAGGAGACGGTGTGGGCTATTCGGCGGAGATGCAGAGATGCTGAGCAGCCCTCCTCGGAAAAGACAAAGAAATTCCTACCCCGGTTCCCATAGGATGGGTGGCAGGTTATGAGTCGTTCGACGTGGACGCACTCCGTGCATGTTCAGAGGCCCCCACACTCAATAATCCATTTACGTTTCTCGGGATCGAGAGTGGACGGCTTTAAAAGAGGATCAGAACGATTCGTGGAGGAAAGGTCTACCAGCGGCTACTAGCCATGGTGACTAAAGGGAACCTCCATGTTCAGAGGCAGTCAACCTCTGAATCCCAGTGCCAGGAGGCAAAGTCATGTGAAGGCTTCGGTCTCTCTGCCCTGTTGTTGGCCCTCCAGAAGAACTGGCTGGCCCCTGTGTGGGACGGGAGGCTGGACTAGACGGACCCTCCCTGGTCTGATCCAGCAGGGTTCTTCTGATGTTCTTATAAAGGCCTCAGCCTCCATGCCCTGATGCTGGCCCTCCAGAGGAACTGGTTGGCCACTATGTGAGACAGGATGCCAGACTAGAAGGACCCTCCCTGGTCTGATCCAGCAGGGCTCTTCGGATGTTCTTATGGAGTTAAAAACAGATTTTGGGATTGGGCATTTTCTGAGAAACCATCGTTCAAGTTACCCCTTGGGGAGGTGGGCCAGTTGGAGGAACCCGGGGGGCTCCCCAATTTCGCATTACCTTTAGATTCTTCCACCAGTACTTGCGTTTGAGCTTGGCGGCACTGGTTTCGAACTGGGATGCTCCGGCCTGCAGGGCGTCTGCGCGGTCGTCCAGCTCCGAAAGCTTCTGATCTCGCTCGAGCACCTTGTCCACGTTCACCCGCATGATGTCCACCACCTGGGACGAGAGGGGGGGGCAGATGATACACACAGCCGTCCACCAGTACGGTCAAGAGCGACACCCTTATGCTGAACTCTAGTGAGTTCTTGACCCTTCAGACACTTGCAAGGGAACTCAAGAGAAGGGTCCTCCTCTCTAACCGTGCTGGGAGAGAGAGGTCAACCCCTATCCCTCTGAATCGTCCAGCATGTGGAGAGAAAGGATAAAGCACTTGGGGCTCTTTAGCTTGGAGAAACGACGGCTGGGGGGGTGTGTGTGTGACATGATCGAGGTTTATAAGATTATGCCTGGGATAGAGCAGGTCGAGAAAGAGGCACTTTCCCCCCTTTCTCACAAGACAAGAACCCGTGGGCACTCCATGAAATTGCTGAGCAGTCGGGTTAGAACGGATAAAAGGAAGTCCTTCTTCACCCAAAGAGTGATTAACACATGGAATTCACTTTTTTTTTCCTGGTATTTTTGGCCACTGTGTGACACAGACTGTTAGACTGGATGGGCCATTGGCCGGATCCAACATTGGCTTCTCTTATGTCCTTATGTTCTAGTGTCCTGGCCCCACTGGTGGACCTCCTGATGCCCCCTGGTATTTCTGGCCACTCTGTGACACAGACTGTTGGGACTGGATGGGCCATTGGCCTGATCCAACACTGGCTTCTCTTATGCTCTTACGTTGTAAGGACGGGACTGTGGCTGAGTGGCAGTTTCTTTCTTCGCCAGCATTTGTGCACAGAGGTGGCCCAAACTTTTTTTTTTTTGAGGGGGGGGGGGTAGCTGAAATTCCTAGGCATAACCCTTGAAGGCATGACTGGCTTACAAAGCGGTAATCAGACAGCCTGCAGAGAAAATGTTCGCCCTTGGTCCAGCACAGAGCTCAGAGGATGGGGGCACGAGCCTGGCACACACAGGGTCCCAAGTTCAATCCCCGGCATCTCCAGTTAGGAAGATTAGCTGCAGCAGTGTGGGGGAAAGGCCTCTCTCTGCCCAAGACTCTGAAGAGCTGTTGCCGGTCGGGGTCGACCCTTGTTTCCCAACCTGTGGGTCAGGGGCCAGCCCTCCCTAATGGCTGCCCCTGCCTTTTCTCTCTTGGAAACCAAGCTCTGACCCTGGAGACACTACCTTCCGTGTCGTCCATCAGTTGGTCGTTTTTCTTCACTGCAATAGGCGTTGATCAAGAAGAGGAGAAGATTGGATTTATACCCCGCCCTTCCCGTGGAGTCTCAGAGCGGCTCACAGACTCCTTCCCCTTCCCCTCCCCATAACAGACACCCTGTGAGGGCCATTGGCCGGATCCAACATTGGCTTCTCTTATGTTCTTACGTTGTAAGGACGGGACTGTGGCTGAGTGGCAGAGCCTCTGCTTGGCATGCAGAAGGTCCCAAGTTCAATCCCCCCCCCCGGCACCTCCAGTTAAAAGGTCCAGGCAGGAGGTGATGTGAAGAAGGACCCTCTTCCCCAGACCCTGGAGAGCCACTGCCAGCCTGAGCAGGCAAGACTGACTTTGACGGACCGAGGGGCTGATCCCGTATGAGGCAGCTTCGTGAGTTCAAAGACCCTCAGGAAGGGACAGGTGCTTGCTTCTCGGCGCACCGCACCGTATCTGGAGAGGCTGCTCCCGAAGTGAAGGCCCTACTCTGCCTCTCCCGGTCCAAGCTGGGCACAAGGGCAAGGGGGGGAAGGCCACAGCGATCCTGAGCATCAGCTTACTGCATGGCTTTGGGCAAAGATCAAGACGGGGAAGCCTTGTCGGTCTGTCTGCAGCAGCAGGGAAGAGCAGGAGTCCAGGAGCACCTCGAAGGCCAACGACATTTGCGGCAGGGGAGGAGCTTTCATAGGTAAAAGGTAATGCTTTCCCTTGCCCCAAAGCCAGTCGAATCCGACTCTAGGGTTGCGGCGCTCATCTCCGTTTCCAAGCCGAAGAGCCAGCGCTGTCCGAAGACAATTCCATGGTCATGTGGCCGGCAGGACTAGACGCCGAGGCACACGGAACGCTGTGACCTTCCCACCGAAGCGGTACCTATTTATCTACCTGCAATGTCTTGCTTTCGAACTGCTAGGCTGGCAGGAAGGGACTTTCATACCCCGCCACAAATTCTGTTAGTCATTAAGGTGCTACTGGACTCCTGCTCTTTTCTACTGCTTTGGACAAGGTCACCCAGTGGCTTATCCCACTACTGACCACTACTACACCAAACTGGCTCTCAAACATATCCTGGTGGTTACTAGAGTTTCTTAGACTCTTGTGGGGCGAGGAATCAGAGGGAGTGTAGCAAAAGCTGGGATGTAACCAATGTTCCCTCTAAGCTGAGTCAGTGTGAGATAGCTCACAGTTTCTTAGCCTCTGGCTCACATATTTGTTTTAGCTCAGGAAGGATGGGGCTCCAGAGCAAACTAATTTATGCAGTAGCCAAATCGCTCGCTCACAACTTTACTGCCAGTTGCTCATAAAGTAGAATTTTTGCTCACAGGGCTCCACAGCTTAGAGGGAGCATTGGATGTACCCTCCATAGGAAAAGGCTGCATATATCAGAATGCCACTGGCTTGAGGTTATACCGAGGGCAGCTACGTCCAGTGTTCCCTCTAAGCTGAGTTAGTGTGAGCTCGCTCACAGTTTCTTAGCCTCTGGCTCACACATTTTTCTCTTCGCTCAGGAAGGATGGCTCCAGAGAAAACTAATTTATGCAGCAGCCCAATCGCTCGCTCACAACTTTAATGCCAGTAGCTCACACAGTAGAATTTTTGCTCACTAGACTCCACAGCTTAGAGGGAACATTGGCCACGTCCAGTGTCCCCTGTAAGCTGAGTTAGTGTGAGCTAGCTCACAGTTTTTTACCCTCCGACTCACACACTTGTATCTTAGCTGAGGAAGGATGGCTCCAGAGCAAACGAATTGATGCAGCAGCCAAATTGCTCGCTCACAACTTTAATGCCGGTAGCTCAGAAAGTAGAATTTTTGCTCACAAGACTCCACAGCTTAGAGGGAACATTGGCTACCGTCCTTCGTGGGACGGTTGTTGGCTTCTCAAAAGCACCCGGGTTAGCCACTGTAGAAAACTGAATGCTGAACTACATGGGTACCAGGGTCATGGTTTACCCAGGGTGCCAAAAAACCTGGTTCCTGCCCTGAATACTCCTCTCCATCTTCCTCTCTCCCTGTGTTAAATTCTAACCTTCTCAGGGCAGGGACCTGTAACTTGGCGAAGCACCATTCACCTCCACGCTGCTGCGCAAAACACACAACGCCCAGACGTGGCAAAGAAGAGCGGGACCACGGAAGTGCAATGCAAAGGCCTCCCAGGAGGTGGCACAAGCGAGCCAAGCCACATGCAAGAAGCTGGGGGTGCAAGGCTCCCTCTCAGCTGTGGAGTCCTGTGAACAAAAATTCTACTTTGTGAGCGAGTGGGCATTAAGGTTGTGAGCGAGCGATTTGGCTGCTGCATGCATTAGTTTGCTCTGGAGCCCTCCTTCCCGAGCCAAGACAAAAATGTGTGAGCCGGAGGCTAAAAAACTGTGAGCTAGCCCACACTAACTCCGCTTAGAGGGAACACTGCTCTGGAGCCCTCCTTCCTGAGATAGGACAAAAATGTGTGAACCGGAGGCTAAAAAACCCTGAGCTAGCTCACACTAACTCCTAACTAATTTATACAGTAGCCAAATGGCTTGCTCACAACTTTAATGCCAGTAGCTCATGAAGTAGAATTTTTGCTCACAAGACTCCACCGCTTAGAGGGAACGCTGCTTGTGGGTCACCATACTGAAAGGCTGCGACTCGACAGACTATGTTACCTGGAAGGGGGCAGTTACAAGCACAGCTGGAGTCTCACAAAAAGAGACACCCTGGTCACTGGATGTTCCAGCTATGAGCAAAGATCTCCCAGTACAGTAACTCTTAAGCGTCTTGTGCTGAAGAGGGTGCATTTTCATGCCACGTTGGCGCTCCTCTCCATCTTCCTCTCTCCCTGTGTTGAATTCTAACCTTCTCAGGGCAGGGACGTGTAACTTGGCGAAGGACCATTCGCCTCCACGCTGCTGCGCAAAACACACAACACCCAGACGTGGCAAAGAAAAGCGGGACCATGGACATGGATTGCAAAGGGCTCCCAAGAGGTGGCGCAAGCGAGCCAAGCCATGTGCAAGAAGCTGGGTAACTCAGCTTAGAGGGAACACTTGGCAGCCCATTGGATCTGGGGGCCAGGCAAAATGCGCCGTTCCAGCCTTCCTTGGGGCAATTTTCCTAGGACCATAACTCTATGCCACTGCAACACACCCCCAGGTAATGGATGGGCCACGACGTCTGACACCAGACCCCTGTGCATGTACACAATGGGGCCCGGGGCTCATGCGCTTCCCCACTGCAGGACAGAGTCACCGAGAAGTTATCTTTTCGCTCTCCAGGTTCCTCTTCTTGTGCACGGCACGCACTCCGGCTTCTCACCTCATCCACCTGCGCTTGTGTTTGCTGGA
>NW_015172139.1:10060-18248 GCF_001447785.1 Gekko japonicus | reverse complement strand
TCCTCCAGCGGCGGGGGGGGCAGCGGCGGGAGGAGGAGCTGACCTGGGGAGTGGAGGGAGCAAAAAGAGAAATTTAGTCCCCCCACACTATTGTACAGCTCTCTCTTAGGAAGAAGAATCACCCTGTAGAGAACACAAAGCATTTTTGGAGCCCTTCGGAGCAACTGTGAATTTAAACCATTAGTATTCACGCAATTAATCCATCAAGAAGAAGAAGAGATTGGATTCATGCCCCGCTCTTCACTCAGAGTCTCAGAGCGGCTTACAGACTCCTTTCCCTTCCCCTCCCCACAACAGACACCCTGTGAGGTCGGCGGGGCTGAGAGAGGTCTCTCCCGAGAACTGCTCTCGAGAGAACAGCTCTAAGAGAACTTGTGACCGACCCAAGGTCACACCAGCACCTGCAAGTGGAGGAGTGGGGGATTAAACCCGGTTCTCCCAGATTAGAGTCCGCGCACTTAACCACAACACCAAACTGTGACAGTCTTCTTAGTGAGAGATCCGTAAATAACGCCTAATGTTCATATCAATCATACAAGCTCCCCCAAAGTGACTAGCGCTCACACATCACGTATGAAACAGATATACTGGTTTCCCAACTCATGCTCAAAAGTGGAGGGACGGGTACATCAAAACAATTAAGATATAGTTTTAAAAACGGAAAATAAAAATAAAAACGGCGGAGCAAAGCCACAAAGTTAACCCTCGAAGACACGACCGGCTTACGAAGCGGTAATCAGGCAGCATGCAGAGGAAGGGCATTCCAGAGCGCAGGGGCCAGCACAGAGAAGTCCACGCTTCCGAGTGAAACCCACTCTGGCCCCAGAACAGGGCTTCATTGGTGGATTTCCAATTGTGGGCGGAGCCATATGGGAGGACGCGGCCCCCAAGTGAGCCTTTCTATTCCAGCCAATGGTGGGGTAGGGGAAGGAAACAACCATCACCACCACTGTGGTGGTCTGAGCGGAATTCCGCTGCCTCTGGCGGCAGCAGAGTTCTGTGTAGGACACAGCTTTTAGCTGGTCCCACTACCCCTCAAAGAAAGTAGCACAAGGGGGATACCCGCAAATGACGCACGGGCCTCCCAGGTACGCAGCACAGCATGAGAAAAAAAACCCAGAAACCAGCATGATGAAGACTGAGCCGGTTCCAGAAGGCAAAGAATTCTCGGTGCAGCTCAGAGCACTGCACCAGTTGAAGGAGAAAAGGAGGAAGGGGTTTGTATAGAAATATTGACTTCTGAAAGCCTCCTGCCTTCTCCTGTTCTGTCTTTGATAACGCTGTACCTTGTTTCCTCTTACAAGCCAAATGCTGAGGCCAGATGGCCTCAATAGCATGCCATAAACCCACATTCTTTCACACCTTCATGCCGAAAGCCAGACGTCAGGTACGCAATGAAGTAGTTGGAATTTGGGGTCACATGCCTGCAGGTGTGGCCTCCAAACTCCTAGCCATTCCCGTGTTGCAACCATTGCAACTAACAATTGGCCACATCCCATACTCACTCACAATTGGCTACTGGCCAGGGCTAATTGTGACTGAAATTGGGCTATATCTGTTCAGACCCAATGAGAGAAACTCTCTCTGTCCCTTGCTTTTGCTTCTGGGTCTCCTGTTGTTGCCTGTTTATTGCACCTGGACATGTGATCTCTGGAAGAGACAAAGGACTGCTTTGTGCCTTAGAGCACATGGAGGAGGGCAAGGATGGGATTTCCCTTAAAGATCCCTTGGTGTCTAATTGGACTGTATACCTTGGATGTGATTTGGACTGATGCTATCCTGACTGGGTAAATATGAACCATTACTGTTTAGTTAAGGCAAACCGCCTTAGGCTTGTTATTTTATAAACACTATAGTCTGTTGCTAAGTCCTGTCCTGAATAAAAACTTATTCTTGTTTCTAAATGGTCTCTGGTGTTGTGACTGGGATTCCAAGTCTATTTCCTGTGCCTAGCTGGCCACACGCTACCATTGAGCATTAAGTGTACCTCTCTAGGAATGAGGTGCTAATGTGTTAAGCCCTAGATGCCAGCTGAGAGATCTGAATCTCTGCTCTGAGCTGGAGGGGATTATAGAATACTGAGAGAGTCTGGTGGCTTATTGTTCTGAAATCCAGAGAGGGTAACCTACCTCTCTGGGTTGTTGTTAATGTATTGTAAAAGTATAGGATTCCCTCCCATTCCTGGACAGGCTTGGGGGGCGGAATCCTATACAGGGTTTAGCCAAGGAGTTCTTCAGAAGGTAGTGAATGCGAGGGGGGCGTTTCAAATTGCTTCCTCCTCCCTTGCAGTTCCTTACGGGCCCCGAGCCTGTGCATATGGAACTACAGAGCACGGCATCTACATAATCGCGAACAAACCTTTCCGGCGCCTGTCACAAATGCAAACATAGCCTCCCCATTACAGCTTGCAGAAGAATTTAAGAAAAAAATTACCAGGTGCCATTCCGAGAATGAAACACACCAACCGTGATTCCCAAAACCCTTTATTTGTAAGAGGCAATTTTGAATTTCTTTTAATAATTAAATAGAAGACAGAAGCAGCAAACCGCCCGTCCGAATCCAGGCGCCAAGCACCAAGAACGTCTTCTCGTTTGCCCTCAGGAGATTCCACAGGGTGTGGGGAGCTCACCAGGGGGGAAACAAGGGCTGTTATTAGAGGGGAGAATTCAAAGCAAAGGATTGGTATTTAATCCAGGAGTCCCCAACGCGGTGCCCACGGGCGCCATGGTATCTGCCAACACTCTTCCTGCTACCTACCAAGGGTTCGCAGAAAATGGGCGGGGGCAAGTGAGTCTTCTGCCCAGCAAAGCTTCTTATTGGCCACTGGAGATTTGATTGGCTGTGCGGCTGCCGCCACGGGACAAGAATCCTCACTGCGCTACTGAAAGTGAGCTGCTGCAGCAGCCATTGTGGGTCTGGCTCCACCTCTGGAGGCAGCCATTTTGTGGCTGCGCTCACCTCACTGTTTCAGAATTCCAAAGGTGCTCGCGGGCTCAAAGAGGTTGGGGACCCCCTGATTTAACCCCGGAAAAGGAGCCCTCAGCAGAGTCCCGCCAACCAAGATTAGCCAGAAAAACTATCCAAACTGAATTGTTTAGGTGCCAAGAATATTTCCAGGTATGCCGGACACCTTCCTTAGGGACAGAGCCTTTGCAAGACCAGGAATCTGAAGTCTGTCCCCCGTTTTAACTCCTTGGATTAAAAAACACTCTGAGCCAGTAAGAAGGAGATGAATTGCACCATGTTCAGGGCAGGACATGGAGATCTCTACCAGCTCCCACAAAGCACATTTGCAGGAGCCGTCTGCTCTCATACCGGTACAGTACGCCAGGGGGAGCTGATCGAAAGATGCCAACTCCTCTGAGCCAACTTGCTATTGGTCGCATCACAACAGCGACCAATCAGAACGATACCATCCTCCCATTCCTGGACAGGCTTGGGGGGCGGAATCCTATACAGGGTTTAGCCAAGGAGTTCTTCAGAAGGTAGTGAATGCGAGGGGGGCGTTTCAAATTGCTTCCTCCTCCCTTGCAGTTCCTTACGGGCCCCGAGCCTGTGCATATGGAACTACAGAGCACGGCATCTACATAATCGCGAACAAACCTTTCCGGCGCCTGTCACAAATGCAAACATAGCCTCCCCATTACAGCTTGCAGAAGAATTTAAGAAAAAAATTACCAGGTGCCATTCCGAGAATGAAACACACCAACCGTGATTCCCAAAACCCTTTATTTGTAAGAGGCAATTTTGAATTTCTTTTAATAATTAAATAGAAGACAGAAGCAGCAAACCGCCCGTCCGAATCCAGGCGCCAAGCACCAAGAACGTCTTCTCGTTTGCCCTCAGGAGATTCCACAGGGTGTGGGGAGCTCACCGAGGGGGGGGGAGGTCTGTTATTAGAGGGGAGAATTCAAAGCAAAGGATTGGTATTTAATCCAGGAGTCCCCAACGCGGTGCCCACGGGCGCCATGGTATCTGCCAACACTCTTCCTGCTACCTACCAAGGGTTCGCAGAAAATGGGCGGGGGCAAGTGAGTCTTCTGCCCAGCAAAGCTTCTTATTGGCCACTGGAGATTTGATTGGCTGTGCGGCTGCCGCCACGGGACAAGAATCCTCACTGCGCTACTGAAAGTGAGCTGCTGCAGCAGCCATTGTGGGTCTGGCTCCACCTCTGGAGGCAGCCATTTTGTGCCTGCGCTCACCTCACTGTTTCAGAATTCCAAAGGTGCTCGCGGGCTCAAAAAGGTTGGGGACCCCCTGATTTAATCCCGGAAAAGGATTAGGGACCCCCTGATTTAATCCTCAGCAAAGTTCCACCAACCAAGATTAGCCAGAAAAACTATCCAAACTGAATTGTTTAGGTGCCAAGAATATTTCCAGGTATGCCGGACACCTTCCTTAGGGGCAGAGCCTTTGCAAGACCAGGAATCTGACGTCTGTCCCCCGTTTTAACTCCTTGGATTTAAAAACACTCTGAGCCAGTAAGAAGGGAATGACTTGCACCACGTTCAGGGCAGGACATGGAGATCTCTACCAGCTCCCACAAATCACATGTCCAGTAGCCCTTCTCTCTGGTCTACTATATATTCTCTCCCTCTTCTATCCTTGACTAACCTTTTTAGGTTCTGTATTCGAAAAGGCTTACATGAATCGCCGCATTAACTCTCCATGATAAGCTCGAGCCAGAGGAAGGCTCCTCTGAGCCAACTTGCTATTGGTCGCATCACAACAGCGACCAATCAGAACGATACCAATTCCCTGCGAGGGAAGGACTTTCATTGGACGTTATCTGCACAACCTCATTGGTTGTTTATTGTAAATAGGCGTGGCTACGTTAGCCCGGGGAATGTTTAAAAGGAGCCTACCTCCCAATGTTAAGTTGTTCTGGTTATGACTTCTTTCAAGCGCTTGTTCGTACCTACAATAAAGCTGATCACTTTTGTGGAAATCACTCTCTGGTTATTTGTTAGCGGCGATCCAAGGGTGAGAGAATTGCTCATTTTAGGAGGGGAAAGAAAGAAAGAGCAAAACAGAGCCCACAAACTGTGGTTGGGAGGTCGGTCCCTGTCCACACTGTCTCACCCCCCCAGAACGCGCCAAAAAACTTTCAAGCTTACCTCCAGGACCACAAGGGACAAAAATATATTTTAAAACAAACTTCTACCAAAAGCCTGTCCCAATCCCACAGAAGCTTATCAGCAACAGTGATTATGATGTTCTGTGAACGGAAAATAAAATCAGCAGAAGACTGAAACTGAGAAGTGGAAAAATTCTGTGTCCTAATAACCTTCTGTTTTACTTTTTGAAAAAGACGAAGCCTTTTTTTAAAAGAAGAAGAAGAAGAAGGGAAGGGGATAGGATTTATTCCCCGCCCTTCACTTCGGAGTCTCAGAGCGGCTTACAATCTCCTTTCCCTTCCCCCTCCCCACAACAGACACCCTGTGAGGTAGGCGGGGCTGAGAGAGCTCTTTCCAGAACTGCTCGTGAGAGAACAGCTCTGAAAGAACTTGTGCCTGACCCAAGGTCACACCAGCAGCTGCATGTGGAAGAGCAGGGAATCAAACCTGGTTCTCCCAGATTAGAGTCCGCCCTCCTAACCACTACACCAAACTGGCTCAAAAAAGATAACCTTCAAGGCCTAGTTTTCACTGAGGCAAACATGTACCTGGGTCGTACCTACAGTTGCCAACTCTGGGTGGGGAAGTCCTGGAGACGTGGGGGTGGAGCTTGGGGAGGGACCCCAGCAGGGTATAACAGCCTCCACAGCCTTTTCTCCAGGGGAAATGATTTCTGTTGTCTGGAAACCAGCTGCAACTCTAGGAGACCTCCAAGTCCTGCCTGGAAGCTGACTGCAGGTAAGCACTCACTTAAAAAGTAGAAGAGACTGGATTTCTACCCCACCCTTCACTCGGAGTCTCAGAGCGGTTTACAATCTCCTTTCCCTTCCCCTCCCCACAACAGACACCCCATGAGGTAGGCGGGGCTGAGAGAGCTCTTTTAAGAACTGCCCTTGAGAGAACAGCTCTGACAGAACTGTGGCTTGCCCAAGGTCATCCAGCAGCTGCAAGTGAAGGAGTGGGGAATCAAACCCGGTTCTTTCAGATTAGAGTCCGCACACTTCACCACGACACCAAGCTGGTTCACCAAACAATAATTCTTCACACCGAAAACATCCCCTCCACATAGATGAGTAGCTTGTCAGGGAGAGTGGTTCTAGCCCGGCCTTCTCCACAACATGGGAGCTTTCACGGTGGAGTGAATCCTTTTCAAGTGAGCTCCCAACCTGCCCTTTGAAAGCAGTACTGCCCACACACAAACTGACTCACGTTGGGGAGAACTAGAATCCAAGAGTCTAGGCTTCCAGTGGGCAGTGAACAGAGAGGCGCCGGGCCCCCCACAAAACCCTTTGCCCCCCCCCCCCGGCAGTTATGGATCATGCAAAATGCCATTAATGTACAAACGCACACACTGAACTGACCGATTCGAGAGTCCTTCAGGAATCTTTCATTTCCCGGCTTGATGCACTGAACGCTGAATTTGCTAAACCGCAGAAAGAGTACAAAGAGCTCTGCTCTGCCTTCAAAAAAAGACAGAACAGCACGAAGTGGGAAAGGACGCAGGGTCTGGGGTCTCTGACAGCCTGCTATCCGTAAGTGTACGACCTGCAATGAAGCCCCAATGCTGGATATAAAAGATAACCCCAGGGAAAGCTCCCAGAAGAGAAGAAGAGATTGGATTTATACCCCGCCCTTCACTACCCAAAGGAGACTCAGAGCGGCTCACAAACTCCTTTCCCTTCCCCTCCCCACAACAGACACCCAGTGAGGCAGGTGGGGCTGAGAGAGCTCTGACAGAAACGGCTCTTTTTCAAAGACAGCTCTTGTCAGAACTAGGGCTTGCCCAAGGTCACCCAGCAGCTGCAAGTGGAGGAGTAGGGAAATCAAACCCGGTTCTCCCAGATTGGAGTCCGTGCACTTCACCACTATACCAAACTGGGAGACGGGAGATGCCAAACACATCGCCAGCAGGGGAGGCTGACAAACTTGCAAGGTGGATCGCAGGCTCAGGGAGTTCTGGAAGGACAAAATGACTGACAGGAAAGGATTAAACAAAAAAACCTCATGATTTTGCCAGAAGCACCCAGTGTTTGGCAGGGTACAAAAGACTCCGGCACTTACAGGCTGATCTTCCCTGGAGGAGACTTTTCGGTTTGCCGGGAACATCTCCTTAGCAGCTGCCTGTCTCCTCCACTAATAAGCAAAAAGCCCCGTGTGGCCCGTGACCAATGCTCCCTCTAAGCTATGGAGTCCTGTAAGCAAGAATTCTACTTTGTAAGCTACTGGGCATTAAAGTTGTGAGTGGGTGATATTAGCTGCTGCATAAATTAGTTTGCTCTGGAGCCCTCCTTCCTGAGCTTAATGTGTGAGACAGAGGCTAAAAAACGGTGAGCTAGCTCACTCTAACTCAGCTTAGAAGGAACACGGCCCGTAGCCTACCCTCCAAACCCGTTGCAGAGAGAAAGGGACCTCACGTCTAACCAGCAACAGCTTCTGCACAACCATCAAAGACCAATGGCACACAACGCTGCCACTCACGTAAAGACCTACCTGGCTCAGGACTGGGACTGTCTTCCCCCCCCCCTATGTTCCTGTCCGGGAACTACGATCACAGGGAGGGGCCCTCCTGACTCTCCCGTCAATCAACGAAGCTCATCTGGTGGGCACTCTCAAGACAGGGCCTTTTCAGTGGCAGCCCCACGATTATGGACCAACCTCCCTAGGGAAGGTATGCCTAGGCCCCTCTTCAGGAGGGAACTGAAGACATCGTTTAGGACTGTCAATTTACTTGAAGTCCTATACTGTGATTTCAAATATTTAATGCACTTTATATATCTTTGTAATGATTTTTTTGTTTTGGTGTGTGTGTTTCTTTAAACGTTTAGTTTGACTGCAGTAATGTAAGGAGAGTGATAGAGGGAGACAAGTGTGTTGTGATTGGTGGATGACTGAGGGTGTCGGAGGAGAGATGTCTAGGAGGTGATTCTGTGTTCTTGAAGAGATGAATGCAGAGAGTTTTTATGAGAGTCTGTATGACAGAGGAAAGCAGTTGGAGTTTAGTTTAGCCTGTGTGGCTATATATGTGTGTGTGTGTGAGAGAGAGAGAGAGAAAGAGAGAGGAGAGAGAGAGA
>NW_015172139.1:6337-9848 GCF_001447785.1 Gekko japonicus | reverse complement strand
TTCTTCAACAACAGTTCAAAAATACCCAGAAACCTATTTTGCTCTTTTATAAATAAATCATTATTTATTTAAACTTATCCCAGCATTCAGAACAGTCCTTCCTCAGGGCCACATAGTCCTCTGAAGCACCCAGACACTGGGGCATTCTACCAAAAGAGAGAGATTTGGAATTTTTAATGCCTGGTGGCAGCAGAAATCTACTAAGTTCAAGTAAACAGAGCGTGTTTTAAAGGAGAAGCAGTCTCCCCCATAAGCAGGACGCCACAATCTTATTGTATGTCTTTTACCTATATTGTAAGCAGCCTTGAGCGCTGTAAGGGGAAAGGGCAGCTAATAAATGTTTTAAATGAATGAACAGATGAGACAGTATAAATTTCTACAATGACCTGTGGCCCGGTGGTGGACCTCCTGATGGCACCTGGTATTTCTGGCCACTGTGTGACACAGAGTGTTGGACTGGATGGGCCTTTGGCCTGATCCAACATTGGCATCTCTTATGTTCTTACAATGACCTGTGGCCCGGTGGGGTGGGGGGGATACGAGATCCACCAAAATCCGCTAGGATCTGATTCATCACATATTTAGTTGAATAAGAGGTATAGGTTGCTAGCTTAAAATCAGAGTGGGGGTCACAGCAGATAACCTAGGCTTGCTGCTTTCTTGCGCTACAATATTTCCTCGGCAGCAGCTTCTTTCCAAATCTCTAGTTCTCATGATCACGGAGAAAACAAAGTGACTCAGGAAAGCTCCTCCGCTGCCGCAAATGTTGTTGGACACAACACCTATCCTGTCAGCAGCAGCACACGTTACTTGCAAAAGCAGCTACTGATAAGACCTTCTTTCTCCATTCAAGAAGCGACTGGGACACCAGGGTGAGGCTGCAATTGGTTCCCAGCTACCTACTGAGAAATTGGTTCCCAGCTCCCTACTGAGCATCCCTGCAGCCCCAGTGAGCTTCAAGCCACTCCCCTCCCCAGCTCACGCATCCCTCAAAATAAGGCGTCCTACAGAGATCCCCAGTCAACAACTTAGGTTTCAAGCAAAGGGCACCAAATCCCAGTGGATCGATTTACTGGACAGCGGGAGAGTAAGGAACTGAGGACTGGACCACAAAATCAGACCTGGAGAACTCTTAACGCATTGCTTGCTTGGAACCACAAGAAAGGCAAGGTACCAAAACCCAAGGCCTAGTTTTTCCATGAAGTGCTCCAAAGCAGAGAATGTCCCCAGAAATCCCCCAGGATACATACTGCTTATCACACCTGCAGCTCAAACTCCCCAAACACATCCTCTCAACTGCCCAGCAGAGATTTCAATACACAGCATTGAACAGGTTTTGTTGTTGTTCAGTCGCACGGTCGAGTCCGACTCTTCGCGACCCCATGAACCACACCACACCAGGCCCTCCTGTCCGCCGGGGAACAGTCAGGGTTGATTTCTTTTAGGATTGACTGATTTGTTCTTCTTGCAGTCCAAGGGACTCTCAAGAGTCTTCTCCAGCACCATAGTTCAAAAGAATCTATTCTTCTGCGCTCGGCCTTCCTTATAGTCCAACTCTCGCAGCCATACATGACTACTGGGAATACCATTGCTTTGACCATGCGGACTTTTGTTGGCAGGGTGATGTCTCTACTTTTTATCATGCTGTTTAGGTTCGCCATCGCTTTCCTCCCAAGGAGCAGGCGTCTTTTAATTTCATGGCTGCTGTCACAGTCTGTGGTGATCTTGGATCCCAGGAACGTGAAGTCTGTCACTGCTTCCATGACTTCCCCTTCTATTTGCCAAGGAGTGATGGGGCCGGATGCCATGATCTTAGTTTTTTTGATGTTGAGCTTCAAGCCCACTTTTGCGCTCTCCTCTTTCACTCGGAGAAAGAGGCTCTTTAGGTCCTCTTCACTTTCTGCCATTAGAGTGGTATCGTCTGCATATCTGAGGTTCTTGATGTTTTCCCCGGCAATCTTAATTCTGGCTTGTGATTCATCCAGGCCGGCATTTCACATGATATACTCTGAATATAAATTAAATAAACGTATAAATTAAATATACATCCTTGTAATACTCCTTTTCCAATGCTAAACCAATCAGTTGTTCCATATCCAGTTCTAACTGTCGCTTCTTGACTCTTATACAGGTTTCTCGGGAGACATGTGAGGTGGTCTGGTACTCCCATCTCTTTAAGGGCTTGCCATAGTTTGTTGTGATCTACATAATCAAAGGCTTTATTGTAGTCAATGAAGCAGAAGTAGACGTTTTCCTGGTACTCCCTTGCTTTCTCCATAATCCAGCAAATGTTGGCAATTTGATCTCTCGTTCCTCTACCTCTTCGAAACCCAGCTTGTACTTCTGGCAGTTCTCTACCCACGTACTGCTGAAGCCTAGCTTGTAGGATCTTGAGCATGACCTTGCTAGCGTGTGAAATGAGCGCAATTGTGCGACAGTCTGAACATTCCTTAGCATTGCCCTTCTTTGGGATTGGAATGTAAACTGACTTTTTCCAATCCTGTGGTCACCGTTGCATTTTGCAAATTTGCTGGCATATTGCGTGCAGCACTTTAACAGCATCATCTTTTAAGACTTTGTATAGCTCAGCTGGGATACCATCACCTCCGCTAGCTTTGTTGTTAGTAATGCTTTCTAAGGCTCATTTGACCGCACTCCAGGATGTCTGGTTTGAGGTCAGCGATCACACCACCGTGGTTGTCAAGGACACGGAGGTCCTTTTTGTATAGTTATTCTGTGTATTCTTGCCACCTCTTCCTAATCTCCTTTGCTTCTGTTAGGTCCCTATCGTTTTTGTCCTTTATCATGGCCAGCTTTGCATGGCCATGATTTCTCCAATTTTCTTGATGCGATTTCTAGTCCTTCCCATTCTATTGTTTTCCTCTATCACTCTGCATTGTTCATTCAGGAAAGCCTCCTTACCTCTCCTTGCTGTTCTCTGGAAATCTGAACTCAGTTGGGTAAATCTTTCCTTTTCACCTTTGCCTTTCGCTTTTCTGTTTGTCTTTTTCGCTCTCCATGTAAGCAAATTCCCACTGCTGTTTCCTTCCTGATAAATTAGTATGGGAACCAGGACAAGTACACATCTCTCCTGTCCAGCCCAAAAACATATGTTGTTTTTGGCCTTTTGCAAAAAAAAACAAAGACCAGACTTTGGGCTGGGCACTGCTCCATGGCTCCTTGTAGAGATCCCCCTCCTGGTTCCATCAACAAGGGTAATTCAGAGCTTATTCTAGGAGCAGAGCTGTTCAGATATAACCAATCCCTGCTGACGGAGAACAAGAAAACAGAAACAGCAACAAGAAAGCAGGAACCAACTTCAGCCTTGTGCATTTGAGACTGAAAATGTGTCAGGAAACTTTGTAAGCAGAGGGCCTGAGGAATTCCAGGCACCACAGCCCTTAAAAATGTCATTGTGGTGCCAAATATTTTCGGCCAGGTTTTACAGTAGCCTCTCTTCTGCAATTCTCAGTGCACGAAGTTTCATCGCTGTTCGTTTAACTTTGCATTA
>NW_015172139.1:0-5830 GCF_001447785.1 Gekko japonicus | reverse complement strand
GTATCAGATTGA
This sequence comes from Gekko japonicus, assembly GCF_001447785.1. Classification (NCBI taxonomy): domain Eukaryota; kingdom Metazoa; phylum Chordata; class Lepidosauria; order Squamata; family Gekkonidae; genus Gekko; species Gekko japonicus. The sequence goes on along the minus strand of NW_015172139.1, from coordinate 5,818 downwards.
TCTAATTTCTGTGCACTGAGGACAAGCAAGTCCTAGGTTACAAACTGAACTCTCCAATGCAAGAACAAGATGCATTTCTTCCTATAGGAGGTGCGATTGTCAGAAGAAAATAAAAAAGTTCCAGTTTTGTTTTTGCATGTGGGTGGGTATTCTGTTTGTAATAATTGTTTGGATACACTATATTTTTAATATGCTAGTTGTGATAATTTCATGCCAAGTAAAAATGTCCATAGTCATATTTTATGTTCCTAAAGTAACAGAATGACTTTCAATCTGGAAAAGACAAAAGAAATGCTAATGTAGCATTTTTTCAATTTTTCCGAAAATTTCCGTTTCCCCCCGGGAAAAAAACCGGTTTTTTCCCCCACGCTTCAAAATTCCCGGAAATTTTACATCTCTACCCCAGAGTAGACAAGACTGACCTTGAGAGCTCCAGGGCCTGGACTCAGCATCTGCATCTATTCGGAAACCATCTTGGTTCTACTGAGCACTTCATTTTTGTTGATATTAATGGTTTTATTGTTTTATCTTGTTTTTATGCGTGGGCATTTGTGCCCTCTTGTAAGCCGCCCTGAGCCCGCTTGCGGGGAGGGCAGGGTATAAATACAAAACTAAAATAAATAACATAAATAACATAACATTGCTACCAGGACTGTTTCAAAATCACCACCAGTAGAAGTGTAAGGAATTTATCACAGGGAGTCCTTGAATGAAAGCACATTCATGTCTGACCACCATTAAGGCTGGATAATTCCAACACCTGCTGAAAAACAGGCTTGTCCCCCTATGGCGAAGTATCGTGGTCGTGGCTCACTGGTAGAGCGTCTGCTTGGCATGCAGAAAGTCCCAGGTTCAATTCCCGACATCTCCAGTTAAAGGGCTCAGACAGGAGGTGATGTGAAAGGCCTCTTTGCCTGAGACCCTGGATAGCCCCTGCCAGTCTGAGTAGGCAATACTGACCTTGATGGACCGAGGGCCTGATTTATTTATATTATGTTTCTATATATTTATCTGCCCCCCCATAAGAGGAATTGAGAATTACTTAAGCCGTCCGAATGTTCTTACGATTTAAATTTTAATGGGTTTTAGACTAATTTTATATGTGCTTGTGAAACTGTGTTTTAAACTATGTCGTACAACGGCCTGAGAGCCCTCCAAACGGGGGGGGGAGGGGGGCCGCAGAAACACACAAATAAATAAATAGATAGATAAATAAACAAATAAATAGCTAGCATTTGATTTTAAACCGCCCTCCCCCTGCCAGGACAGGGCTCAGGGCAATGCAACATAACAAATTCATATCATACATAATTGGAACAGTTTAAGACAACAGAAACACAGTGATTCGCCTAAGGTAAAGGTAAAGGTTCCCTTGCTCGAAAGCCAGTCGAATCCGACTCTAGGGTTGCGGTGCTCATCTCCATTTCAAAGCCGAAGAGCCAGCGCTGTCCGAAGACGTTTCCATGGTCATGTGGCCGGCATGACTAAACACCAAGGCGCACGGAACGCTGTTACCTTCCCACCGATTCGCCTGAAAGATGGCGCTAAAAGTTCTGGTAGTGGGGGGCGACAGAGGGATAGAACCGTTGCTGTACCCAACCAAACGCCTGGCGGAATATCTCTGCCTTCCAGGTCTTGCGGAACTGCATCGAGTCCCACAGGGGACGGAAGTTGTTTGACAGAGAGTTCCACCAGGTTGGAGCCAGGGCGGAAGATGCCCTGGCTCAGGTCAAGGACAGCCGGATATCTCTCGGGCCGGGGATTCGGTACAAGGCAGTTTCGTGTGTTCAGCATCCAAACCTCGTGGCTGTTAATATTTGGCAAAGCGACAGAGAGGGAGGGTACGGACTGGGCACCAACGTGGACAGCCTTCGAGGTGAGGCTGGTATCGAAAGCAGGGGCCTCCGCTGGAGAAGAACTGAGCAACCCTCGAGAGAAGAAATCATAAATAAATTCGGGAATGGACAGATTAACTTTAATGTTGAGAGGACAAACTGAAGGAAGCGTCGAAAAGACATGGTCAAGGTTTCACAAATGGGTTGAAGACTACAACAAATAAAATGTATGGCTATACAGCTAATCTAGAAAGACATAAGAACGTTATTGTTACGTATATCCAAAAGTCTTATACAAAAATACAAGGTGGAATATAGAAAATAAACAACTAGATACTGTATGAGGTATTTAAACAGACAACTGAATGGCAGAACCCCTAAATTTATGGGTGTATGTTTGTTTATGTTGTGTTTGTTTCTTAAAAATAAAAATTGTATGAAAAAGGAAGGAAGGAAGGAAGGAAGGAAGGAAGGAAGGAAGGAAGGAAGGAAGGAAGGAAGGAAGGAAGGAAACTCAGGAAGAGAAATGTTCAACTCACAATTGCCAAGAGCTGTTCACCTACAGCTAATGGGACTCACCCCAAGGTGACCAACCAGGATAGCTTTTACACAAATGCGTTCTCCCCCTCCATTCAAGGGGGGGGGAGAGAATCAATCTGGGACAAGCTCACTTGTGGGCTACATGGAGGGCTGCCAACCTCCAGGCGGGACCTGGAGATCCCGCCCTATTACAGCAGGATTTCCAGACAATCGTGACCGGTCCCTTGGAGAAAATGGCTGTTTTGGAGGGTGGACTCTGTGGCATTATAAAGAGTCCCTCCCCAGGCTCCACCCCCTCCCAAAAATCTCCAGATAACTGCCATCCCAGAGATGGCCAGCCTAGCTACACAAGGCCGGGAGTCCTCCGCGAGGGTGGAAGGACCAGCCTTCGGGAAGAAATGACTTCACCCCAGATAAAAGGGCGATGATTCATCTCCTGACTGGGCCTTTGTTTCAAACACAGCAAGGTCACACCAAGCCGGCTTTCCGCAGCTCTGCCTGTTTACCAGTGGCTTGGAACAATGGGATCTGTTATGATCCCACTTCAGGCACGGCCTCGAGGCCTTTCCCTTCTTTAAAGAAAAAAATTAATAGGAAGATCAAGCATTTCGGTGAGGCCCTCGTGCAGCTCCAAGCACACCTCACAGTCCTGGGAACAGAGAGTTACCTCTGGCAAGGGAAGGGCTCTTTGCCCCCGCAAATAAAACAGGGCTTTCGTTGTAGATTTTCCGGGCTGTGTGGCCATGGTCTTGGCACTGTAGGACCTGACATTTCGCTCGCAGCTGTGACTGGCATCCTCAGAGGTATAACACGGAAAGATGGAGGACTCTCTGCGTCAAGGTTTACTGCACCTCCAGTGGGTGTGGCCCCCAAAGCTCCCTCTAAGCTGTGGGGTCCTGTGAGCAAAAATTCTACTTTGTGAGCGACTGGCATTCAAGTTGGGAGCGAGTGATTCGGCTACCGCATAAATTAGCTTGCTCTGGAGCCCTCCTTCCTGAGCGAAGGCAAAAATGTGTGAGCCGGATGCTAAAAAACTGTGAGTTAACTCACACTCACTCAGCTTAGCAGGAACACTGGTTGCCCCCTATCCTCACTGCCCCAGGGAGCCGGCTGCCTTAACGTGGGACCCACTACAGAGAAGGAACAGGCTAAAGTAGACTCTGAATCGGTACCCTCGGGTGAAGGAAGCTGCCAAAACGTGGCGACCAGAAAAGCATGGCTGGCTCACAGGGACATATGGGGAGAGGTAGTCCTTCAGGCAGAGACGCGTAGTCCCAGAATGGGAGGGCTGCCACGCATAGCGCAGGGGGTTAGGGAAACCCGAAACGGACCCCAGAATCCCACGAGCAAGTCTTCTTGCCACACAGAAGTCGCTGCCCCTCCGCTTACACCACACACACAGAATAACTCCTCTTCCAAAACACTCCAGCCTCAGGAAGACAGGCCCCTTTCAAGCCGAGGCGGTCCCCAGTGCTTTAAAACACAAATCCCAGTAAGTTTGATTAAATCAAAGGGAGCCAGAAAGAAATGCAAAGGGGCCAGTTGAGACGCAGAGGGAAACTGTCTGGGAAGGGGGATCGTCCTGGCCGTAGCCTGGATCTCTTCGACCGGCTCTGCTAGGATCTACACCAACTCAAGGAGAGGACTCCCGAGAACCAGATCTCCCACTCTCCATTTAAGGGCGGGGGGTGTACCATGGACCAAACGCAATACCGGAATGGAGAGAACTGGCAGAAAAACCAACAACAAATCCTGGCCCTGGAGAGGGGGGGGGGGCTCCCAATGCTCCCTCTAAGCTGTGGAGTCTTGTGAGCAAGAATTCTACTTTCTGAGCTCCTGGCATTAAAGTTGTAAGCAAGCAATTTGGCTACTGCACAAATTGGTTTGCTCTGGAGCCCCATCCTTCCTGAGCAGAGACAAAAATGTATGAGCCGGAGGCTAAGAAACTGCGGCTCACACTAACTCAGCTTAGAGGGAACACTGGCCTCCCCCGGTCCATTCTATGGCCTGTGCAGACAACATGGAGGTCCGCGGGAGACAGGCAACTGGGGGATTGAGGGCCGTGGGTGTCACACTGCTGTTCGACACACGCAAAACAAAAAAGATAAATAAATCCATCTTTGATCTCTTGTGAGTTTCTTTTTGTACCCCCAAAGCTCCACATCCACACACACCCCCACCGTGGCTTCGACCTTCCTATCTCCTCCAGAAAGTGTTTTTCCTTCCAGGCCATGATGGAAAATGTCAAAAAACTGTCCACATCCAAGGAGCTCTCTTGTATTAAGATGGCAAGGACAGTCGGAGCTCTGCTAAGAAGGAAAACATGAACGCAATGCCCCCGCCCTCTTCCGGAACAAACAAGACACCGTTCAGCGGCAGGGGAAAGCGGCGGTACCACCTATCGCCAAAAGGGTATTTTTAGCGTCACCCATCTGCATTGCTTGCGTTGGCAAAACCTAAAAATATGCAAGAGGGTAAAGGGAGGGGGGAGAGAAGGAGCCTCAGTTTTCAATGCATCCCTTTCCCCCTTCAAGTATCTTGTATTTCAGACATGAAGGCGACGGAGGTCATTTTGATCAAGGGGGGGGGGGACACAACCCTGACCCGGATGTCGGAGGCAGGCAGCGTGCAGGAAAGCAGCTGCGGCCAGCAAACATCTGGCGGAGGATGCTTTGGAAGCCATCGATCTCCCCCTGGGCTAATTCCAATTGCTAGCAAATTTTGGCGTTCCTGCGCTGGAAGGGGATCGGCAGGCGTACCCAGCCCCCTCCCCACCTTTAAATCCCCAGACTCACATCTGCAACAGCCGAACAGGAGAACAAAATTGGCATCCAGACAACAGGTTACTATTTTTACCAGACACGGAGGGCTGGTTTTTCACCTCCTCCAGGTATTCTGATAAGGGGAGGAGATGCAAAATAATAATAATAAATAAATAGAAGAGCAAAGAAGGGAGGGCGGGGATGGAAAAGGAGACCAGGTCGCAGCACCTTCAGACTGGATACATTTTTAAAGGCTGTTCTAGTCTGTCCGTGCATACAGGTATTTTAAAAATAAATATATTTGCAACCCCGCTTCGAAGCCAGCCGAAAGAGACCGCATGGTGGGGGAAGGCCGAGAAGGAAGGGTAGGCTATTGTTGCACGTAATCCCCCCCCCCCCCCCCCCCAATAGCCTACATCCCTAGCTACAAAATCAGTTAAAGAGATTTTGCACGGAGCCAGGCACCCAGGGGTGGGGGGCGCTGACATCACCGACTCCTGGCGTTTAGGGGAAACACAACAGTGCCAGCCACATTCCTCAGCCCGGGGGGAGTGCATTTTTAAAAACAAGACTGGAGAGCCCCCGTTTCCCAGATTCTATTCAGGGGGGAGGGGATTGCAGGCGAGGCAGGCGACCTTGCAACCAGTTGATCCCCGCCTGTACGGAGATTCGAGAGATCTA
>NW_015172138.1:97372-108354 GCF_001447785.1 Gekko japonicus | reverse complement strand
TAAGTTTTAATATGCACCTCTAGGGTTGCCTCTATGTGAACCAAACATGCCTCCATAGAGGCAACCCTAGAGGTGCATATTAAAACTTAGGAGACCTAGCCCATAAAGAAGTTGAATAATATCATCCTGTTAAGAAACTGGTATGAGACTTCCTATGTTGTTCTTTGTTCCTGAGGAAGGACCGGGAGTCTGAAACACTATAAACTACCTAGGAAAAGTGTTGGATATCTTCTCTGGACTTGACTGTTTCCCTTCATGGATTGTGTGGATTTTTCATTCCCATATGTAATATTTGTTACTGATATTGCTAATTATATGTTTCTTTTCACTTTATTTGACTTGACTGGACTTCATGGATTGTGTGGATTCTTCATTCTTAAGAAAGTGCGCACAGGAAAAGGCCTATGAGGTTTTCTAACAGAGGAAATCATTGTAGACAGAGTTAAAGCCTGCTTCATACGATATATTGTACATATGGGGGGGTGGAAAGTGCCATCAAGTCACACTTGACCCCGTAGGGTTTTCAAGGCAAGAGACTCTCAGAGTTGGTTTGCCAGTGCTTGCCTGCCCCCACGTCATGACCCTGGTATTCCTTGGAGGTCTCCCATCCAAATACTAGCCGGGCCGACCCTGCTAAGCTTCCGAGATCTGATGGGATCAGGCTAGCCTGGGCTATCCAAGTCAGGGCATTGTACAGACACACTTCAGCTACTTAAGTGTGCCTCTAAAAACGTACGAAGTCTGAACGTGACGAATGTGCATATCGTTCTCATCAGGGAGTCACGACCGGCTGCAGCTCAAAGGTGAGGTTCCATCAGCAGCAAATGGATTAGTCTCTGCCTCACTCTGTTCCCAGGACTTACCCATGTCCACCCTGGGGACTGTCGATTTCCAGGTGTTTTGGACTGGGAGCATGACATGCAGGGAGAGGGGTTTTAAGACTCCTTGCCAGGCTGTTTTCCCAAACCGAAAGGGCCCCAGGGAGCTTTTATTTGCCCCACTGGGGAAACGTGTATGTAGCTTCTTGGTACACAGACGGCCCCCAGGAAGGTAAGCAGCGGTTCCCCAGGCCCGTTTCAGGTCCAAAAAACAAAGATGTAGGAAGAAACAATTACACCCCCTTTCCCTGTGTCATGGGTCCTTTCCGCACTTGGATCTCATCCCTGGTTTTATCAGAGTTCAACTCGCAACACAATAGCTTGCATTCATCCCTGGTTATAACAGCATCCGTTTATCCCGGGACAAGTGTGGGGCGAAACTGGGGTGACCTCAATGTAATGTGGAAACAAAAAATACCCCGAGATAATTACAGGGGTGAACTCACGTGTAGTGCAGAATGTAAGTTTGGGGACAGGGTTGAACCAGGATTTAAGGTCTAGTGTGGAAAGGACCATGGTGTGGAAATTTGAAATGCCTAATCGAAGTTTTATGCTCACAGTCTAATCTAAATTGTACCCAAGAACTCCCAGAGCACATCTGCTTGATGGTTCCCAAGGCAGACACAAACACAGTCCTGGGATTTCATACAGGTAGGGTTTCAGGGCCGCATCTGTCTGATCCAAGGTAAACAGAACTGCAATTTATCCAAATCTCCTAAAAATGATTACAATGCTTCATTTCCAGGAGTGTGGATTTTAAGATCTTGCTAATTACTTTAAAAGGGTTAACTGTGGGCCAATATCATTGAATTACATTAAATTCAGGGAGGAAGAAACCCTGAATAATACTTTGCCCAGGAAGGCTGCAAAAAATAATCCCAACCTGTATTTCACCTTTGTCAAAGAAGCACTGGTACAGGCTTTAAGATCTGTGTCAATAAAAAAAGAAATGCCGGAAGGGCGACCTCCAGTATTTAAACGGTGGATGTGACTTCTCCCCTTCCTTCGTATCAGTCTCATTTAGATAAATGAAGCTGCAAATAATTCTCTCGAGTGACATCCTGATATGGCTTCTCAACCAGCTCTGCTGATGCTACAGATTTCTGATTGCTGAATTTTCAAGTGTCTGAACATCTGGGTCGGCATGGATTAGCCAACCTGGCACAAGAGGATTTCGACAAGTCCCTGAAAGGCATCGACAAGCTATTAAGCAGAACAGAAAGGCCACTGTCAAGATGACGCCAGACCTTGGGAATCCTGGAAACTGAGAGTGACTGATGGAGGAAGGAGGGAAATATTTATTTATTGTCTTTACTGTTTTGGAACCGAAGTCATAAACAGGAAACCCTCCTCCCACAGTAAACCTCATTCCACAGAAAAACATGGAAGAATTTAAAGACTGCTACTGGAAAAGTTGGGGAGCTGCGGTGGCTCAAGTGGTTAAGACGCTGAACTGCAGGCTGTGGAAAGTCAGTAGTTCAGCAGTTTGAGACCCGAGTGTGCCGCATGACGGAGTGAGCTCCCGTCTCTAGTTCCAGCTCCTGCCAACCTAGCAGTTCGAAAGCAAGAAATTGCAAGTAGATAAATAGGTACCACTTCGGTGGGAAGGGAACAGCGTTCCGTGCGCCTTGGTGTTTAGTCATACTGGCCACATGACCACGGAAATGTCTTCGGACAGCGCTGGCTCTTCGGCTTTGAAACGGAGATGAGCACCGCAACCCTAGAGTCGGATTCGACTGGCTTTCGAGCAAGGGAACCTTTACCCTTACCTTTACTGCAAAAGTTGACGTGTGATTTGACAACAGCTGCTAGAAATTTTGCCACACGCAGAGTAGTTTGTTTGCCTTCGTCTCTAAGTAACCAGGATGGTTTCGCTTTTGGAGAGAGGAAGTCCTTGTTAAATAAAGGGGAGATCAGTTCAGGAGGGAACTAAAACTTCCCCCTTTCCCCAAAAGCACGGGATATCAGCTATCTTCCAGGGCTAAATTCTACATTAGACGGCTCAGTAGTTTTGGTAGAGGAAAAAACAGTGTTGCACTTACCTGTAACTGTTTTCCATTGAGGTGTCTTCTACACAGGCACACACTGGGGGACTGTGCTTGTGCAGGCCAGCTACCAGGGGCTCTCTTCCAGCTGAATCTGGTATTTTTAACAAAGGGGAGCCCCTCCCCTGCAGAGCATATTTTAGGCTGCCCTCCCGCCTAAACGCTCACAAGCTCTGCAGGGAGGCCCCCCCTTTCCCTCAGTCCTACTGAGTCACCACAAGCCTCAAATATGAAAGAAACAGCATCCCGTAAGCTCACAGCATGGTAGCAGGGAGGGAATGTGTGCCAGCACAGAAGACAGAAGATGAACAACAGTTACAGGCAGTGTTCCCTCTAAACTGAGTTAGTGTGAGCTAGCTCACCGTGTTTTAGCCTCTGGCTCACACATTTTTGTCTTGGCTCAGGAAGGATGGCTCCAGAGCAGACTAATCCATGCAGTAGCCAAATCGCTCACTCACAACTTTAATGCCTGTAGCCAAATCGCTCGCTCACAACTTTAATGCCTGTAGCTCACAGCGCAGAAATTTTGCTCACAAGACTCCGTGGCTTAGGGGAAGCACTGGTTACAGGTAAGTGCAACACTGTTTTCATCTTCAGTCTTCTGCGCAGTCCCACGTTGGGAGACTACAGAGTTCCTGATCTTGGAGGCGGGGTGAGCATCAGTTGAATCGGGAGTGTAGAATGGCTCTACCAACTGCCGAATCCCTTCTTGCATTCACATCCACAGCATAATTCTTGACGAAAGTTTTCAAGCGGAGGCTGGATGACCATCTTTGGGTATGTTGTGGGGCTATCTTTCGGCTATGCTCCTGCAGAGTGCAAGGAGTTGGACTAGATGACCAGGAAGGTCCCTTCCAACTCTAACATTTTATGATTCTATGAATCTAAGTGTCCAAAGACAACCACGTAGCCACGCTACAGACGTCCTCCAATGGAGTGCCTCTCCAGAACGCTGCCGCTAACTGTTTGCGTCCACGTGAAATGTGCTCAAGCCCCCAGGGGACATGGCAGACTAGCTTGTGCATAGCCAAGTTGTATTGCCAAGACCATCCACCTCGAAATGGTCTGTGCTGAGGCTGGCTTCCCCTCTGAGCTGCCAGAATAGCACAAAAATAAATGTGAGGACTGCCGGAAATGCTTTGTTCTGTCTAAGTAAAACAGTAAAGGTCCCTAAACGTCTAACGAATGCAGTGTTTTTTCTGCTTCTGAAGTAGTGGACGGGGAAAACACTGGAAGAACAACGTCTTGTGCAAGGTGGAAGCTAGAGACCACCTTGGGCAAAAAAACGGAAACTAGGTCTACGCACTACGTGACTCGCTCAATCTGAGCGGGCCTTTGGGGTGAACTGGAGGGAAATTTTACACGTATTGTGGGACTCACCCAGGCAGAAAAGGCAAAGAACGTGCTCATCCGAGCAAGTCATCTTTGTACCACACTGGGTACATTTTTTAAATAAAGCCTTCTGCAACATCTTAAGGATACGGGCGGCGGCGGCGGGGGGGAATTCCGAGAAGAAATGTTGAAAAAACTCACAATGAACCAGAGCTGGAAAGATTGTATCCTCACAATGCAGCAGTGGAGAAAGGACTGAAGGAAATGGGGGACCCCTTCCTGCAGAACACGTGAGCATTTGGGCGGGAAGGAGGAGGAGGAAGAGGAAGAAGAAGAGATTGGATTTATACCCCCGCCCTTCACTCTGAGTCTCAGAGCGGCTTACAAACTCCTTCCCCTTCCCCTCCCCACAACAGAAACCCTGTGAGGTAGGTGGGGCTGAGAGAGCTCTGAGGGAACTGTCCTTGAGAGAACTGCTCTGACAGAACTATGGCTTGCCCAAGGTCAAACCAGCTGCTGCAAGTGGAGGAGTGGGGAATCAAACCTGGTTTTCCCAGATTAGAGTCCGCGCACTTAACCACTACACCAAACTGAAGAGGAGGAGGAAGAGGAAGAGGAGGAGGAGGAGGAAGAAGAGTTGGATTTATATCCTTCCCTTCACTCGGACTGCCTCCAATAAGCTCTGCGAGGGAGGGACTCCCCTCTCAGTGTTAAAAATACCAGATAGAGCTGCAAGAGAGCCTCTGGTGGCTGGCCTGTGCAAGTGCAGTCCCCCAATGTGGAGCTGCACAGATGGCTGAAGATGAACCCAACCTTCATAGTGATTTTGCTACTGGCCGTGTATGAAACATATAAATGCCTGTTTCTCCAGTGACAGAAAAGGCAGTTATTTATCCATGTCCTAACTTAACACCAAAGGAACTAGTCCACTGGTGGACCGCCTGATGGCACTGGTATTTCTGGCCACTGTGGGATACAGAGTGTTGGACTGGATGGGCCTTTGGCCTGATCCAACATTGGCATCTCTTATGTTCTTATGTTCTTAACTTCAGTCGGTGAGGCAACTCCAACATTCTTGCTCAGATGAGTAAATATTTCCCACTTGGGGGCTAAATGAGAATCAAAGGGTTTATTGGTCTTCTGGAAGTGGCTGTGATGAGCTTAACCACTTGAGCCACCGCAGCTCCTTCTGTAAATGGTAAATGGTAGGTAAGGTTTAAACTTATAGACAGGGGCTGAACAGCAAATTAACATGTAACATGATGATGTGCAATCATGTTACATGTCAATTTGAACCTTACCCACCATTCCAAGGTATGTGAAAAAGGGGGTATGCAAACGAAAGCTCATACCTCGAATAAAACTTTTTTGGTCTTAAAGGTGCCCCCACTGGACTCTGAATTTGTTCTACTGCTTCAGACCAACACGGCTGACCACCTGGATCTGTATACTCGTCAGTCCCATCCCCACCCCATTTTTCTCTCTTCCTGCTAGGATTGCGCTGGAGACCTGTTCCCTACATACAAAATGTGAGATTTGGGGTTTGCTATTTTATTTTGGTTTCACCCAGGGCTATTTTTGGGCAAGAACGCACATGGGGGCGGGGCCATAAAAGGGAAAACTCTATGGTTTTCCCTTGTATGGTCGTGGCCCCGCCCCCAGCGTGCCCAGCGTCATAACGTCACTTCCTGGATCCACCCAGGAGTCCCCCGCCACCAAGGTAAGTTCCAGTTGGCAACCCTAGTCATTTCTCACCAGCTGTAGGTGTTGGGAGGAATAGCCCATTAGGGGAGGAGCCATGGCTCAGTGGTAGAGCCTCTGCTTTGCATGCAGAAGGTTCCAGGTTCAATCCCTGCCATCTCTAGTTATGGATCAGGCGGTAGGTGATGCGATGCCTGCGAACCTGGAAAGTCACTACCAGTCTGAGTAGACAGTGTTGATTTTGATGGACCAGGGGTCTGGTTCAGTATAAGGCAGCTTCCTGTGTTCACATGTAAGTCTGCTGCAGCACAAACAAAACAGCAGTCATGTGGTACCATGGAGAGCGGCTGTGGTTTAGCAATAGAGCACCTGCTTTGTGGCGCTGCGGTGGCTCAAGGGGTTAAGACCCTGAACTGCAGGCTGTGGAAGGTCAGTAGTTCAGCAGTTCGAGACCCGGGTGCCGCATGATGGAGTGAGCTCCCATCTCTAGTTCCAGCTCCTGCCAACCTAGCAGTTCGAAAGCAAGAAATTGCAAGTAGATAAATAGGTACCACTTCGGTGGGAAGGTAACAGCGTTCCGTGCGCCTTGGCGTTTAGTCATGCTGGCCACATGGCCACGGAAACGTCTTTGGACAGCGCTGTCTCTTCGGCTTGGAAACGGAGATGAGCACCGCAACCCTAGAGTCGGATTCGACTGCCTTTCGAGCAAGGGAACCTTTACCTTTACCCTTTTACTTTGCTTTGTATAGAAAAAGCCACAGGTTCTGTCCCTGGCATCTCCAATTAAACAGATCAGGCGGCAGGTGATACAAAAGACCTCTAGCCAAGACCCTGGGGAGCCAGTGCCAGTCAGGGAAGACAACACAGATCTTGACAGACCAACTGGCATCTTTATGCGACTAACAGGTTTTGAATAGCCACTTCATCAGATGCATACAGCGGGTCTGTTAGGGAAGCCACGAAAAGCAGGAAGTGCTGGATGTGATGTAGTTATGTAAACTCCCAGCGTCTTCAGGGGAAGCCCAGAAACCATACACAATAGCAGTAACTGGCAAGCTCCTTAGTTTAGCTAAGCTAGTTAATGCCTGTAAGGACTTGGGAACCCCGAGTCCTTGTTAAGTCCTCAGGAGACAGGATCAGACTTCTTGATGACTTCTACTTTGGCAATATCAGCACCGAAGGCTGCTGTCCCGAACGGCCACTGTGCTGCCTTAGACACATTTACGTTTCGTGCAGAAATGTCAGAACAATCTAGGCCTCTTGTGTTTTTTCAACCAATAGCTTACACGGTTTTTATTTTTGGTAGCTTTAGGCAGTTTTCATTGCTTTGTTCACTGTATGTATTATTAGGTGGGCAGCCCTGTTGGTCTGAAGCAGCAGAACGAAGTTTGAGTCCGGTGGCACCTTTGAGACCAACAAAGTTGTATTCAAGGTATAAGCTTTTGTGTGCACGCGCACTCCCTCAGATACCTAATGTGAAGAAGTGTGTGTGCACACAAAAGCTTATACCTTGAATAAAACTTTGTTGGTAAATGGTAAAGGTAAAGGTTCCCTTGCTCGAAAGCCAGTCGAGTCCGACTCTAGGGTTGCGGTGCTCATCTCCGTTTCAAAGCCGAAGAGCCAGCGCTGTCCGAAGACGTTTCCGTGGTCCTGTGGCCGGCATGACTAAACACCGAAGTGGTACCTATTTATCTACTTGCAATTTCTTGCTTTCGAACTGCTAGGTTGGCAGGAGCTGGAACTAGAGACGGGAGCTCATCCTGTCTTGCGGCACACTCGGGTCTCAAACTGCTGAACTACCGACCTTCCACAGCCTGCAGTTCAGCGTCTTAACCACTTGAGCCACCGCAGCTCCTTCTGTAAATGGTAAATGGTAGGTAAGGTTTAAACTTATAGACGGGGGCTGAATGGCAAATTAACATGTAACATGATGAAGATGTGCAATCATGTTACATGTCAGTTTGAACCTTACCTACCATTCCAAGGTATGTGAAAAAGTGGGTATGCAAATGAAAGCTCGTACCTCGAATAAAACTTTTTTGGTCTTAAAGGTGCCCCCACTGGACTCTGAATTTGTTCTACTGCTTCAGACCAACACGGCTGACCACCTGGATCTGTATACTCGTCAGTCCCATCCCCACCCCATTTTTCTCTCTTCCTGCTAGGATTGCGCTGGAGACCTGTTCCCTACATACAAAATGTGAGATTTGGGGTTTGCTATTTTATTTTGGTTTCACCCAGGGCTATTTTTGGGCAAGAACGCACAGGAACGGAGTTCCGGCTGGCTCCCGAGTTGGCCACGCCCAGCAGGAACTCATTAGCATAATAGGCCACACCCAACAGCAGGAACTCATTAGGATTGGCTACATTAGGGGTGTGTGGCCTAACATGCAAAGGAGTCCCTGCTACAAAAAAAGGCCCTGGGTTTGGACAACAAAGAAGGTAAACAGAATAAGAAGCAAAAGGTGGGTGTGGCTGGATGACCACACTTCCGGTAACACGGGAGTGTGGCCTCATATGCTAATGACCTGTGCTGTCAGGGGTGTGGCCTAATATGCTAATGAGTTGCTGCTGTTGGGTGTGACCAATTATGCTAATGAGTTCCTGCTGGGCTTTTTCTACAAAAAGAGCCCTGGTTCACCTGAAAATGTTTTTAACTATTATCATAAGCCGCTTTGAGCCATGAGGAAAGGTGGGATATTAAAGGTTTTAATAAACAAAAGAACAAACAAACAAACAGGACTCTGACAGGAGGGGGGGACAGGGTGAGGGTGAACGTACGACAACGCAGGAAGAATTTGGTCGACAGAATCGGAACAAATGCCGCTACCTGCTGTGTTCGACGTCACGGGTCTCGCAATCGCTTCTGATTTGGTTTCGCAGAGAAAGTCGTCGATCGAAGGGCTCAGGAGGGGTCTGCTTTCTTGCTGCTCATTCACCAGCTAGGGGCGGGGGTGGGGAGAAAAGAGAAGGGGGTCACATTCCTGAAACGGGCATGAAGCGTTTTTAAAAGCACATAACAAAATGGATATAGCGATCGGGTGGAAGGCGGGCGATAAAAAGCGGAAGCAGTACAGACAAGTTTGCAGTTTTTTCATGCGGAACTGTATTTCCCTTCTTCGGATGCTAAAAAAAAAATTATGTGCAGGTTTCCGAAGATAAATTAAACATGATTTGGGAACGTGTTAAACTGTGCTTGGTTTAACATCTCTGTAGCCAGTAGGGACGTTTGCCTTTCTGACCTAACCATTATTATGTGCCTGCTGAGTCGTCAGTCAGCACTGAAACATGCCCCGGGGGTCTAGGTGGAAAAGCGCGGAGAGATACAGCCCTGACTCAAAAGGCAAGAGACGCTATCAGAAGTGGGACACATCCCAGTCCCTTTCCCCTCTGCCAGTAGGATGAGGCTACACAACTGCCCAAGTCAAAGCACCCCATTTTGGGCTCTGAAATCACTGGGGGAAATCCAACTAAGGGGGACCGATATACTGATGCAGGAGGTGAGGAGGGTCAGAATGGTTCCAGCTTTGAATCCAGGGGTTTTTTTTGGGGGGGCTTGGCAAACAGGTGCCCACTCATGGCTCTCTCTTTCCACCTTCACCTGCATGCCCCTACCCGCCCGGGCATCTTTCAAGCCCTCCTGTAACCCATGCTCAGTTGCCTGTACCACCTGCATACCCTTTCCCCAACTAGCACTGGTCAGTAATATGCAGTGTACCACTTGTACACCATCCACAAGCTCAATGATGCTCAACAGCTGGGAGCACAGGTGGTAGAACAATTAAGGCAAAAAGACAGGGATGCGTATGCAGACAGGTGGTAGGGGAGGTTGCCAGGGTAGGGGATCAGAGGCAGTGGGCCCCGCTCGAAGCCGTGGGCCCTGGCAGATGCCCAGCCTCAGGATTATGCCAGTGCCAGGGTAGGGCAAAATCTGACCAAGGGCTGGAAGAAGAACAGGGAGCCAACTGGCTTCCACAAACAGGAAAATGAATCCTAACGGAGATGAGCACCGCAACCCTAGAGTCGGACTCGACTGGCTTTCGAGCAAGGGAACCTTTACCCCTTTACCACTTGTACACCATCCACAAGCTCAATGATGCTCAGCAGCTGGGAGCACAGGTGGTAGAACAATTAAGGCAAAAAGAGAGGGATGGGTGTGCAGACAGGTGGTAGGGGAGGTTGCCGGGGTAGGGGGTCATAGGCAGTGGGCCCCACCAGAAGCCGTGGGCCCTGGCAGATGCCCAGCCTCAGGATTATGCCTGTGCCAGGAAAGGGCAAAATCTGACCAAGGGCTAGAAGAAGAACAGGGAGCCAACCGGCTTCCACAAACAGGAAAGTGAATCCCAGCCATATAATCTGCTCAGTCCTTCATGTATATGTGGGTGGATCCACCATCCTCCAGACTAAGGAGCCTAAATCGGCCATCCTCCAATGGAAAAGCAACTTAAGTTGGAGAACGGTGCCATCTTCGGTCAGTGGGGTGCACAGTGTAATGGGCCCTCCCAGACTCACGCTCAGGATAGGTTCCTGAAGCAAGGCATGCAAATAACCGCTGTTCAATGACTGGCCCAGGGATCCTGGAGGTTTTTTTGCCCTCCTCTGGACATAGAGCAGGGGTCACAGCAGGAGTGGGGGGGGTAGCTATGAATTCCCTGCATTGTGCCGGGGGCTAGACTAGGTGACACTTGGGGGTACCTTCCAGCTCTGGTTCTGTGCTCTGCAGGAGTTCCGCTTACACCCAGCCATTAGCAACACAGGAGGTGACTGGCAGCATCTTCTGGGCTGGGACCTAGCCAGTGGCAGGGCAGGGCAGCCGGGAGGTGATGGGTGCACCCAGTTTGGGGGTGGAAAGTGCCGTCAAGTTGCAGCTGACTTATGGCAGCCCTGTAAGGTTTTCAAGGTAAGAGATGTTCAGAGGTGATTTGCCATTGCCTGCAACCTTGGTATTCTTTGGAGGTCTCCCATCCAATTAGTAACCAGGGCCGGCCAGGTTTATAAGATTATGCATGGGATAGAGCAGGTAGGG
>NW_015172138.1:93700-96907 GCF_001447785.1 Gekko japonicus | reverse complement strand
ATTTCTGGCCACTGTGTGACACAGAGTGTTGGACTGGATGGGCCTTTGGCCTGATCCAACATTGGCGTCTCTTATGTTCTTATGACCCTACTTAGCTTCTGAGATCTGATGAAATTGGGCTAGCCTGGACTATCCAGGTCATGGATGAGTGAATTCCTTGAACCGGGACTACTCACACACACTGCCCCCCACAAACAGATGGCCCGCCCTCTCATCACACAAAATTTTCACCACATCGGTCTATTCGAGCGACGTTCCACTGGAGTCGCATAGCACCCAACTAACCAAATTTATTCCAGCGTGTGCTTTCATGACTTAGAGCTTACTTTCCTCAGCTCTGAATCACTCAAGCTCATGCTGAAATAAACGTTGTCAGTCTTTAAGGGGCTCCCTGACTCCTGTGTGATTTCCCCGCCAATGGAGAAGCGGTGCTTTTTCAAAACAGACGGGCTGTATAAGGAGGAATTCAGGGGGATAAAATACAGTTCAGATCTCACGCTCTGAGCACAGCGGGGCAACTCCTGTGACAGCTCTGTGATCTGCTTCACTTAAAAAATCCTCCATCCTGGGGCCAAATGTAAACCAGCTGGCAACAACTGGCTTATCCTGTATATGTGATACTCACTTATTACTTTTTTTAAAAAAAAATTATATCCTGCTTTTCTCCCTGCTTGGGGACCCAAAACTGCTTTTCGCATAATCCTCCTCTCCTCTGCTTAATCCTTACAGCAACAACCTTTTGTGGGTAGATTAGGCTGAGAGACTGCAACAGGCCCAAGCCCCCTTGACGGGCTACCTTGACTGAATGGGGGATTCGAACCTGGTCGTCCCAGGCCTTAGCCCAACACTGTAACCACTATACCACGCTAACTCAATAATGCCATTGCCAAGCAGTCCCTCTTTCCCATCTCCCTTTCCTCTCTTCCCTCAGCCCTAACTGTTCTCTCTTCAAGCCCTCGACCTCTGAACAATCTCCTCGGCAGGTCGATATATAAAGACATGCTTGCTTATCCACCCATCTTGGAAAGGTAGCCATGAACAGCCACACACCAATGAGATTGACTACTGTATTCAGATGGTAATCTCAATTTTCTGTCAGTCTGAGGGCATGGCTTCTTCAAAGGCACAGGATATTTGAGGTGTGGGGGAAGATCTGTATGACCTTGTTTTTTAAGCCTGTCTCTTTTTGGTTGTATCGCCACAGACAGAAAGAGATTTCAACCGTTCTTCTTCCTGAGGGACCCCAGAAAGTTCTATGAAGAGAACTCCCAACGGAGACTTCTTAGTATCCTCACTAAACCAGAATTTTGGGGGGGGGGGAGAGAGACCAGAAACTAGGTTATATAAAACACTTCTGTCCCATTTAGGAAACAGGGCTGAAGCGTTTTACCTGTCAACCGCTTCCAAGTAGTCTCCAGTTTCCTCTCCCGGTTCTGATGCGCTTTTCCCTGCCATTTTTCATCCACGCGGGCGTTCTCCAGCTTTTTTGGGAGGGGGAGAACGTTCACTTTATAGCGTTATAGCGCTATAATGGAACAGCATTATATCAACCCCATTGGAATGCCTGGAGTGTTTTGTTATAGTTCTATAGCGCTATAGCGAATGTTAAAAAAAAAAAAAAAAAGCCGGAGATCGCCCACACGGGCAAAAATTGGCGGGGGAAAAGCGGTGCAGTCTGAAATGGCAAACTGCTTCAGATCCCAGAAGGGGAAAGCCATGTGTGAAATGGCAGCCCTATACCGGTTTACTCCACAAAGGATCAAAAACAGCTTCAAAACGGGTTAAAAAGGGTAATGTGAAATTCCTCAAAGTCAGGACAACTAAAGTGGTAAGTATATGTGGGAGGTCCCCCCCCGCCAAAAAAAGTTATAATAAGAAAGCAAAAGGCAGAAATAGTTTGAGTGTGAGAAAAAGGCTGCCTGGCAAATAGAGAATATCGCTGAATGTGACTCTGAAACAAAAGAACTGCCCACCCCCCCGCCTGAAATTTGGTAGTGGGAGAGAAGATAACACAGGTTCTCCGGCTTCCAAACCCAAGCTTTTATTTTCTTGTCTGTGATCAGATCTTTCCAGTGTTTTCAATGTCATGCAGGGCTCTGATTCGACTAGGGAGATATGGGGGAGGGGGAGGGGGGGTTACTGTTTACCACTGTTCCCTCTAAGCTGAGTTAGTATGAGCTAGCTCACAGTTTTTTAGCTTCCGGCTCACACATTTTTGTCTTAGCTCAGGAAGGATGGCTCCAGAGCAAAGTAATTTATGCAGTAGCCAAATTGCTCGCTCACAACTTTAATGCCAGGAGCTCACAAAGTAGAATTTTTGCTCACAAGACTCCACAGCTTAGAGGGAACATTGCCTTCACCCTCATACGGTTTTGCCAATCTGAACCAACTTCCACCTTCCCATGTTTTTTTAGTTCTGGAACAGGAGGGGGTGGTGGAATGAGAACCCCCCTCTTGACCTGTCTTTTTGTTTCCCAGGGTTAACTGAAATGCAGGTGGGAGGGTTATTTTCAGCGGGGACAGAAGGGTTAAACCTCTTATGACCCTCCCCACCTGTTTTGGTACCTCTCAGCCTTTAAAAATGCTGGCAAAATTCAGCTGTGGACCTCACAGCGTCCCTTGATTTTGGCCTTCCTTGGGTGTAGGAACAAGAGTGCCTGGTGAGAGGAGCTAGATCTGAGTCCGGCACACCTTAGGGATCAACAAGATTTGGAGGGTACAAGCTTTTGAGAGTCAAAACTCCCTTTGTCAGATAAAGTTGAGAGGAGGTATCTATCACTTGGGTGGATAGCCAAACTGACAGGCAGGAGGACAGAGGGGGAAGTTTGTTTACTGAATATCTGCCAATCCTCCATGATCACAAAGTGTAATACTCCATCCAAATCTCCAAGGAAGCAAAGGACAGGGGGGGAAGAAAAGTATGACGATCCCCGAAAGCCTTCTCCACAGTCTTGTTCCTATCCCGATTCTCAGCTCTTCAGCTCTTTGCTTTTACTAGTGAGGAAGCATCAATGATAACTTGCACCTGGGACTGCAAAAACTTCTGCAGAAATGATGGAAAAGCAGTGGAGGGATACAAGTGTAGGTGCGGGGAGAACCGTCCCTGCGGTGAATATCACATCATGGGGTCATCTGAGGCATGTGTGAACACATCCACCCATAAAGAACAAGAAGTTCAAGAGGAACTCAGGAGATTCTAACTCCCTA
>NW_015172138.1:86240-91692 GCF_001447785.1 Gekko japonicus | reverse complement strand
TCCCTGTGATGCGGGTGAGGCTTGCCTGCTGCTGCTGCTTCCTCCTCCTCCGGCTCGGCCTAGAGCTCCCCCCCCCGCAAGTATCGCGGGTCCCCTTTCTTGTTTTATCCTAAAAACAACCCTGAGAGGTAGGTTAGGGTGAGAGGATGTGACTGTCTCAAGGTCACTGACAAGCTTTCATGGCAGCGTGGGGGATCTGAACCTGGGTTTCCCCAGATCCTAGTCCGACAGTCTAACCACTACACCATGGATGCTCTCAAGCTTCTACAACTGGCACTGCCATGTCTTTCTTTAAACCAACAGGCCTTAAGACTTTTAGAACAAAGTTTGAGTCCAGCGGCACCTTTAGGACCAATAAAGATTAATTCTGGGTATAAGCTTTAGTGTGCATGCACACCAGATACATTGAAGACATCCGCTGTCCTCCTACAAGAATCATAAACAGATGGTGGACAACAGATTTTTCAGAGTGTTGAAAGCCGTGACACAACAGAGGCCTCACTGCCTGTCATGTGCATCTGTTGTGTTCTGTTGTGGCATCAAGTCAAACACGTTTCGAAATCACTTACAAGCCATATTGCCTCACCAGAGAGGGAAGTGAGTGCACCATTCATGTCTATTGCACCGGTTATCATAGATGGTGTCAGGGCTTTTTTTGTAGAAAAAGCCCAGCAGGAACTCATTAGCATAATAGGCCACACCCCTGACAGCACAGCACATTAACATATTAGGCTACACCCCCATGTTGACAGAAGTGTGGCCATCCAGCCACACCCACCTTTTGCTTCTTATTCTGTTTACCTAGTTTGTTGTCAAAACCCAGGGCCTTTTTTTGTAGCAGGAACCCCTTTGCATGTTAGGCCACACACCCCTAATGTAGCCAATCCTAATGAGTTTCTGCTGTTGGGTGTGGCCTATTATGCTAATAAGTTCCTGCTGGGCGTGGCCAACTTGGGAGCCAGCTGGAAATCCGTTCCTGTGCGTTCCTGCCCAATAATACCCCTGGATGGCGTAGTGGGTAGAGCTTGAGGGCTAGGTGAGGGGCCGTGGCTCGTTGGCAGAGCATCTGCCTGGCATGCAGAAGGTCCCGGGTTCAATCGCCGGTGTCTCCAGTTAAAAGGAACAGGCGGTAGGTGATGTGAAAGACCTTCACCTGAGACTCCCGAGAGCCACTTCCAGTCTCAGTAGACAGTACTGAGCTTGATGGACCAAGGGTCTTATTCAGTAGAAGGCAGCTTTGTTTGTGTGCAGGTCTGGGAAGACCTGGGTTCAAACCCGCAATGTTCACAATGATGGAGGGAGCTTTGACGAAATCTTCTTGGTCTTTAAGGTGCTACTGGACTCGAAGCTTGCTGTCCGTCTGAAAGGATGTTCACTTTGTAGCCTTTGTCTTGTCCAGTCCCTCTCTTTCACATTTATCTACCTGTCTGGGTTGCTGGGTGGCTCAAGTGGTTAAGACGCTGAACTGCAGGCTGTGGAAGGTCGGTAGTTCAGCATTTCGAGACCCGAGTGTGCCGCATGACGGAGTGAGCTCCCGTCTCTAGTTCCAGCTCCTGCCAGCCTAGCAGTTCGAAAGCAAGAAATGGCAAGTAGATAAATAGGTACCACTTCGGTGGGAAGGGAACAGCGTTCCGTGCGCCTCGGTGTTTAGTCATGCCGGCCACGTGACCACGGAAACGTCTTCGGACAGCGCTGGGTCTTCGGCTTTGAAACGGAGATGAGCACCGCAACCCTAGAGTCGGACTCGACTGGCTTTCGAGCAAGGGAACCTTTACCTTTACTTTATCTGGGTTGCTGTGAGGATAAAATGGAGGAATGTGTACTGTCCAGATCTCTTCGAAGAAAGGGCAGGATAAATATGTAAATTATCTTTTTTTGGAGGAGGGGGGAGGCTTTTGTTCATTTCCAGCCCTGCTTTCTCTCCACACTGTCCTGAGGGAGTGGTGTTTACATTGTTGAGGAACTCAGAGTGGTACATCTGTGACTTGTGATATATTGAAGAAATGTCAAGTATGGCTAGAAAGTATTCCATCCTTTTAAAAATGTTGTTTATGTAGCCTTTTGCTTCTTTGATAACAGCGCCTGTAAAAGTAGCCTGTTTTCCCCAACTGGAATAGGACCGTGACCTGGAATTGCATTTATGCATAAGGATAACTGATGGAGCTGTAGAATTTGCATCACCAGAAAAGAAGGCTGCTTGCTGGCGTGATTTTAAAAAACGCAGCTTAAAACCTTCTGGGCAACTAACGCCAGGAAAGAAAATACATCTTTGAAAGCTTTTTTGTGTGTTTTGTAAAGTGTTTGAAGACAGTTTTGAAAACATTTTACTAGACAGATTTTTTGAACAGCGTTCCGTGCGCCTCGGTGTTTAGTCATGCCGGCCACGTGACCACGGAAACGTCTTCGGACAGCGCTGGGTCTTCGGCTTTGAAACGGAGATGAGCACCGCAACCCTAGAGTTGGACTCGACTGGCTTTCGAGCAAGGGAACCTTTACCTTTACTTTACCTGGGTTGCTGTGAGGATAAAATGGAGGAGAGGAGAATGTGTGCTGTCCAGATCTCTTTGAAGAAAGGGCAGGATAAATATGTAAAATATATATTTTTTTGGAGTAGGGGGGAGGCTTTTGTTCATTTCCAGCCCTGCTTTCTCTCCACACTGTCCTGAGGGAGTGGTGTTTACATTGTTGAGGAACTCAGAGTGGTACATCTGTGACTTGTGATATATTGAAGAAATGTCAAGTATGGCTGGAAAGTATTCCATCCTTTTAAAAATGTTGTTTATGTAGCCTTTTGCTTCTTTGATAACAGCGCCTGTAAAAGTAGCCTGTTTTCCCCAACTGGAATAGGACCGTGACCTGGAATTGCATTTATGCATAAGGATAACTGATGGAGCTGTAGAATTTGCATCACCAGAAAAGAAGGCTGCTTGCTGGCGTGATTTTAAAAAACGCAGCTTAAAACCTTCTGGGCAACTAACGCCAGGAAAGAAAATACATCTTTGAAAGCTTTTTTGTGTGTTTTGTAAAGTGTTTGAAGACAGTTTTGAAAACATTTTACTAGACAGATTTTTTGGGGGGAAACAACCAATCTGATTTCAAGCTGCAGCCCAAGAGGGAAAATATCAGTTTCTGGAAGGTAATCAGCAAGCCAGAGATGAGAACAGAAACCCATTCTGCCTAAGTAGCCTCTCGTCTAGTTTATTTGCTCCGATTGCCAAGTTAGATCTGTATCGCCTCTGAAAGCAATCCTGACCATTGGCTGACATTAATCCTTAACTTGCTTTAAAACGTTTCTCTTTTTGTTCTTTGATCTTCTATAAAACTGCACATTTGTTTTCTTCTTGATCGTATGGAAGGTAATGGAGTCCGTCAGCACCATCCACTGTGAAGTTCTCCTGTTCAAGCGCCACTGATATTAAAAGGGAGATATTCAAAATGCACCACAATGCTCAGAGCTGACTGCATTTCACTGGGTTTTCTGTAGGAGAAACGGCTGGTAGACGGTGGGAGGATGTCTAGAAATATGCCTTTCTGAGACCTCAGATAGAAGGAGATAAGGACTGCATGTCTCAGACTTTCCAGGGAATGCAAAGTGCAGGCTTGTGTATCCTCAGTTTGCCTTGGGGCTGTGCAGGGAAGGGGGAAGGCTTTCCACTTCCACTCAGTTTGTCTATTTGAAACGGGCTCCTTCCTACTCTGATATTAGCATTTTAAAAGAAAGGAAGCCATGCCCTTTAAAATGATGACTTTTCTCCTTTAAAACGCTAATAGGAGAGTGCTGGGGAGGGAGTTGGTTTTGATGAAACTGGGCAGTACAATCCTAAACAGAATTACACCCTTCTGAATCCACTGAAGTCAATTGTCTTAGAAGGGTGTAAATCTAATTTGAATTGCACGATAACTGGCATCTGAATAGTTACACACACTCTCTTTCTCTTGCACACTCTCTCTCTCCCATGCACAACCCCAAGTCAAATCGAGGCTGCATAAACTGCAGCCTGCATTTTATGGATAGAGCAAAAAATATCAAAAGAGAATCCATGGTTAGATTTTGCAAGTTTCTAGTTCTCATGCTTGCTGGAAAAGAACTATGAGCAGTTTTCTGCTCAGTGTTTAGAAACCAGAGGACACTTGTATGAATTTTGCAGCCAAGCTAAATTTTAGCACAAGCCCCAATGCCTCCCCTGCCATACACAGTTCACACTCCTGCTTCGACACATGCAATTCTGTGTGCTTTACACGTTCCAATCCTCCTTTCCCATCTGTAACAAAAAGATTTATCTAAATGTTGCATATTAACTGTATGTCTAATTTAACCCAGTTGCATAATTTGCCATTTTTGAGAGCAAATCGCCTAATGTGGCCTCTGAGTATATAGATAGCTTCTGTTAGGAGTCACCATGAACCCCTTCTCCCAGAAGGAGTTCCTGGTATGGGGCAACATTTGGAGTTTTTTAGCCTCCGGCTCACATATTTTTGTCTTCGCTCAGGAAGGATGGCTCCAGAGCAAACTAACTTATGCAGCAGCCAGATTGCTCGCTCACAACCTTAATGCCGGTAGCTCACAAAGTAGAATTTTTGCTCACAAGACTCCACGGCTTAGAGGGAACATTGCCATGAACCCCTTCTCCCAGAAGGAGTTGCTGGTATGGGGCAACATTTGGGTTTTGCTTATGTGGCTATTTGCATTGGAAGGGCAGCAGAGCACTAAAATTACCATCCCAGACCTACAAATTTTGGACAGATGTACCGTGAGAGGGCTCCAGTAATGGAATGCTATAATATTCTAATGATTATGTGCTGGCAAGTCACAACCAACTCATGACGCGCCACTGATATTAAAAGGGAGATATTCAAAATGCACCACAATGCTCAGAGCTGACTGCATTTCACTGGGTTTTCTGTAGGAGAAACGGCTGGTAGACGGTGGGAGGATGTCTAGAAATATGCCTTTCTGAGGCCTCAGATAGAAGGAGATAAGGACTGCACGTCTTAGACTTTCCAGGGAATGCAAAGTGCAGGCTTGTGTATCCTCAGTTTGCCTTGGGGCTGTGCAGGGAAGGGGGAAGGCTTTCCACTTCCACTCAGTTTGTCTATTTGAAACGGGCTCCTTCCTACTCTGATATTAGCATTTTAAAAGAAAGGAAGCCATGCCCTTTAAAATGATGACTTTTCTCCTTTAAAACGCTAATAGGAGAGTGCTGGGGAGGGAGTTGGTTTTGATGAAACTGGTCGTGCAATCCTAAACAGAATTACACCCTTCTGAATCCACTGAAGTCAATTGTCTTAGAAGGGTGTAAATCTAATTTGAATTGCACGATAACTGGCATCTGAATAGTTACACACACTCTCTTTCTCTTGCACACTCTCTCTCTCCCATGCACAACCCCAAGTCAAATCGAGGCTGCATAAACTGCAGCCTGCATTTTATGGATAGAGCAAAAAATATCAA
>NW_015172138.1:68165-85984 GCF_001447785.1 Gekko japonicus | reverse complement strand
AGCCACAAAATGGCTGCTGCAGGAGGTTGTGCCAGCCACAAAATGGCTGCCATAGCTTACTTTCAGTCACACTTTGAAGGTCCTTGCGCTGTGCTGGTAACTTAGTTTCCAGGGCCAAATTAAAAGTTGCATGTATATAGCCACAAACTTCTTTTCTTGCTTGAAACACTACTTGGGGAGTGTGTGAAAGAGAGTGGGGCAGTGTCCGAGGAGAGACATTCAAATCATTCCCGGCTTGCTGTTCTCCACTCCAAATCAACACTAACAAGCGGCTTCCGCCCCTCCCCACTGGTGGGGTTTCAAATGCGTGCTTCCCCCCCCCCCCCCCCAATGGAAGGTCTGTGGATTTGGAGTAGGGAAATGGCAAGTGGAGAAACAATGAATTATCCCATCCTCTCTCTTTCTCTTCAAACATAGTAAGGTGACAACTGATTGTGTATGGGTGATAGATAAATTAGATAGATAGATTAGAGTTAAAGCTCTAATGAAGTAGAGCTGCAGAAAGACTGGCCAGAGAGCCACTCTAGGCCGGAGTCTAAGGGCAGAGGGCCATATCCAATTCCTATTGCCAGCTCCAGGGTGGGAAATACCCAGAAATTTTCAGGGTGGAGCTTGAGGAGGGCAGCGTTTGGGAAGAGAGGGACTTCAGTGGGGTATACTGCCATAGAGTCCACCTTCCAAAGCAGCCATTTTCTCCAGATGAACTGATCTCTGCTGCCTAGAGATCAGTTGTCATCCCAAGAGATCTCCAGCCACTAGCTGGAACTTAGGGAAAGGTAAAGGTTTCCCTTTGCTCAAAAGCCAGTCGAGTCCGACTCTAGGGACGCGGTGCTCATCTCCGTTTCCAAGCCAAAGAGCCAGCGCTGTCCAAAGACGTTTCCGTGGTCATGTGGCCGGCGTGACTAGATGCCGAGGTGCACGGAATGCTGGAAGTTAGCAACCCTAAGTCGTCCCCCCCATATTTGCATCCTCATTGCATACACAGCTGTGGCATTAAAGAGTCAGTCTCACATACTCCCTGCTGTTGGAGAGAAGAGAAGAAGCTCAAAAGGAAGTCTAGAACTCAACTCCCCTTAAACCTAGGGTTGCCAGGTCCTACCTGAGATCGGGGGAGGGGGCTCCCGGGTCATCACGCTGCCCAGTGACGCAGCCCCAAAAATCAGGAGAACCCCTGCCCAGACAGGGGGTCTGACAACCCTACTTAAACCAGAGTTCGGGAGGCTAGTTGGGGCTAAAAGATTCCTTTTATAAACAAAGGCACAGGTGAGCAATCAGCCTACTCCCAGCTATTTACAGTACGTTTAACATAACATGAACAGGCCTCTGAGAATATGTCAACTTAAGTTTTCTCAGTACTGAGAAATCCCAGCCATTCCTCTGGCACCTGGACTTCCAGATTACAGAACGCAGTTTGGCTGGCCTACAGCATGAGTAGGGCTACGCAGTACTAAATGGTGACTTTCCTGCCCTCCCACCTCTGCCACTTCCTGTCCCTCCAAATTGTGCCCCACTGGGTCAGTGGACTCCCAGGAATATTGTAATGTATTCAGAAGCTGCCGTGAATGCATTAGCTGTTATGAAACACCTCATAAGGAAGCAATGTTAAGCTTCGTCTTGGGCAGGGATTCAAGCCCAAAGCAAATGTATCCAATCACGTTCAAGCAAGCTGTAAGCGGGAACAAAAGGTGATTGGCTCTTATGCGCTCAATCGTATTGGTTGTTATGTGTATAGTAGGCGTGGCTATATTAGCCGGGAATTGTTTAAAAGCAGGACAGCTGCAATGTAAAAGCTGTTCTGGCTATCAGATGTTGTACCGTGTTGGAGAAGTGTTCGAGTTGAAGAATAAAGTTGTGTTCTTGCTGAAATCACTCTCCGACTATTTTTTAAGCTCAGGACTTAACAAATATCATGGGGTCAACGTGGGGGGAGGGGAGAAGGGAATCAGCAAAAATCACCATGAGCGGAAGCGACTACTACAAGTGGAAAGAGTGCTTAGAACTGAAGCCTGTTTCTTCCACGTAGGACTGACCCCTACACTTCTTTTTTTGGAAATCAGCTTTCACCAATGCCTAGCCTAGAGACTGATGTCATTGTTAAATACAGAAAAGTATTATATTTCTGTTTATTCCCCCCCCCCTTTGGGGAGGAGATATTAAACAAAGATGACTTTAACAAAAAAAATTACAATCCTGTCACTGATTCCTGGTAATTTATGACAAAATCGGTTACTCAACGGAACAATCTGTTTTATTTATACGGGGGGGAAGTCAGTTTAATGTTCAGGCTGGCAGCCAATTTCGGAGGCCTGCTTCACGAAGGCAATTAAAACAGAGCATTCTCATGAGGATACTCCGGCAAGAAATCAGATGCATTCTGCTCAAAACAAATACAAAAGTTAACAATACTTAACTCACTAATTATGTCCGTTTATCTAATAATTGTTACGGCTTAATACTTCTTGCGGTCTCGTAAATGCTTGCTGCCGGGGTGCTTGGAGATGATTTTTTGTTTAAAACGACTGAAACGCTGTCCAGATGTACAAAGCACATGGCAAGGTTTAAAACAGGGGAACCGCTTCTGTTTCTGCCGGCTCATTCATCTTCTCTGTCAACTCATGCTAGAGCTTGCTGAATTGGGAGACGGTGTATCGCTCCCAGGGCTAGTTAGTCAGCCTACACTGAAATTGACCTTCTTGGTTTAGCTCAACGGTGGTGCTCAAAAAGAAGTCTAGTCCTTGGTATCTCTTGCAAAAGAGACTGCAAGTAGCAGAACTAGGAAAGGTCTCTGACTTGTGACCTGGAAGCGCTTCACCCAGTCAGAGCAGACAATACTGGGTGTGATGGACCAACAGTCTGGCTGTATTAGATAGCTACACGTGTGTGTGTGAAGTTTTCAGTCTCCTGCAGATCTCTTCCTGGGCTAAATCTAATATGTACGTTTGTGCCTACGCAACCTAACTGTGAACTTGTGTAGGCTCTGCAAGTAGAGGAGGAGGTGGAGGAGGAGGAGAGGAGGAGATTGGATTTATACCCCACCCTTCACTATCCAGTGTGTGTTTTCACTTAATGCACACAGCACAAAGTGACTCAGAGCGGCTTACAATCTCCTTCTCCTTCCCTTCCCCACAACAAACACCCTGTGAGGTAGGTGGGGCTGAGAGAGCTCTTTCCAGAACTGTCCTTGAGAGAACAGCTCTGAAAGAACTTGTGACTGACCCAAGGTCACACCCGCAGCTGCACATGGAGGAGTGGGGAATCAAACCCGGTTCTCCCAGATTAGAGTCCACGCTCCTAACCACTACACCAAACTGGCTCTCCAAACAGGACCCTCTGTACTATTTCCACAAATAATGAAATCCACAGAAAATATTTCAAATTCCTAGGAGTCAGCAGCCGGTTTTTAAAAATGAGTACATAGGGCTGCTGAGATGTTTAAACTTTCTAGCTGAGACATTCCCACATACCCCTTGGCGCCTGGCAGCAAAATGTGCGAACCAAGTCCATTGTGTGGTAGATGAAGGGGGGTGGTAAGAAACTACCACCTGAGGCGTTATGTCTGTGATGGCCCTTCCGCACGGGTATCTTCGTCACTTTGTGCTGTGTGCATTAAGGGAAAACACACATTGGAGAACCAATCCAATGTAAAGCCCTATATCCCGAAGAGCTGCCAGTGTATTCCCAGTGGAAGCAGCACTAGGAAAGTATAAACGGTGCTTTCAGAGGCCTTTTAACATGCCAGGAAAGATCCCAGTGGGCCACTGCCCTGGAGGCTGCCGGTGGCCGGAAGCAAACTGAGCCGGGTCCCAGTGGTGCCGGTGGTGGCTGTCTGGCTCGGCTCAGCCAACTGCAATGCCTCCTGCTACCACCACTGCCGGTTGAGTCTGAGCCAAGTCGCCTCTGCCACGGTACCAGAGTTGCAGGGGATGCTCGGCTCAGAATGGACCTGGCTCACTGTGGCCGCCCAATCTGCCCCAAAGGACTTTTGGTTATCATAAGAGCCCCGATACAAGGAGATTCTTGATAAATCAACAAGTGGTACTTTGGGGGCTTCTCTACTCCCAAAGCAAGAGCAGGCTCCTTACTCGGCTACTGAAAACACCTCCTTGGTCTGATTTGATCTGAGTTGGGAAATTAATTCAGCAGTTTGTCTGCAAATGGCAGAAGTGTGCATTCGAGATTCTGTTGTTCGCTTCCTCTTTACAGGCCTCATGCGGCCTCATCATTCTAGGGCAAAAATCAGAATAAAGAAGAAGCAGAAAAGATTGGATTCATACCCCGCCCTTCACTCGGCGTCTCAGAGCGGTTTACAATCTCCTTCCCTTTCTCTCCCCACAACAGACACCCTGTGACATAGGTGGGGCCAAAAGAGCTCTTTCGGGAACTGCTCTTGAGAGGACAGCTCCGAGAGAACTTGTGACTGACCCAAAGTCACACCAGTAGCTGCATGTGGCAGGAGTGGGGAATCAAACCCAGTTCTCCCAGATTAGAGTCCGCGCTCCTAACCAATACACCAAACTTGCACTAGCAGCAGCTGAAAGATGAATGGTCCTGCATTGGGCAGTTGTCTGAATGGCATTTCTCCCAGCACTATGTTTGTAAGCCTCAGTTCACACAACAGCTCTCTTGCACTGTACCCATTTCCTGAGGTCAGACTCCCCTGCTGGAATGGCCATACAATACCACTATGAGCCAGACTGAAGTGTGTACACGTTATCAGTACAATATGCGAGTGCAACCACAGGACAGCCTGTAGTTTGGTAGCTGTCTACCATGACAAAGAGGGAGTGCATAAATGGGGCCCCAAGTCTTTTCATTTATTTACTCCAGACAAATGTTCTCTACCAAAGACACACTTACACACAGGCTAAAGGACAAAGGCATCAAAAAACAGCAAAAGACATTTATGCAACAGATATGCAAGTGAGAGAGGAGGCCAGAGGCTGCAAAACAAGACGCACTACAAATGCAAGAGACGGTGATTGAAAATACTCACTCATCCGCTTGATTTTGGCCTCCTTGCAGGCTTTGTGCAGCCAACTGGTGCATAACAGGGATGCTGTTCAACTTGTACACAGTGAGGAAAAAGAAGTGTGCACAGGCTAACATACACAAAACATTTGGCTTTTGAGAAACCGGATCACAAACGGTTTACTGGTGAGCGTTACAGGACAACCAACACGAATGGGGGCACGAAGCACATTATGAATCAGGTGTCTCAACACGTACGATTCATAAATGGGGTTTACGTATAGTCTAAAATAGGATGCATCCAAGAACGCATCCTATTGCGTCCTCCAATCACGTCTCGGCGGACGGCTGCTTCACACATGACATCTTCCCTATGTTAAAACTTCATGTACGAAGGCCACATGTGTGTCTTTTTTGCTGAGTCTGGACACAATGTTATGACTGAGGGACAAATCAAGAAGTCCCTGGTTCAAATCTTGCCTCCGCCGTGAACTTGCAAGGCAAGCTGAACGCTCAGCCTCAAAAACCACCCCTCGTATGGAGAATAATAATACAGACTTGCATTACAAGGTTATTGTAAAAATTGCAACAGGATAGTGTATGTGAAGCACTCTGCATATTTGAAAGTGCTGTAAAAGTGCTATGTGTTGCTTTAGCATGTGCTGGGAAGCGGCAGTCAGACTCGATTTCCAAGGTACATGTACACACGGACAAAAACAGACACAATCTTAGATACAGTGCATCTAAGTATATAAACTTTCCAAGATATCCCATATGGGAAAACCATCTTGTGTGAAGCAATACTAACACATTTTGAGCATCTGTATATATAATGCAGCATTGCAAAACTTTAAGAGGCGATCCAGGCAAAATGACTTGGAAGTTGTAAGTGTAATCAAAAGACTAATTGGCTTTACTACTGATGTATAAATTGAGGAGTCACTGGGGAAAGTGTGCGCAGATCTTTTGTACAAGATTGTAAAATTCATTCAAATGAATCAATGAATATTTACAGAACCAACGAGGTGTCTGGAAAAAGATGGAAATAAGCTTGGAATTCTAATGAAGAGGTGTTGAAATCAACAGGCTTAGACTGAAGTGATTCTGCCTAATGACACTTAGACTGGTGGAACTCCGCTAAGCAGGGCTTTTTGTAGCAGGAACTCATTTGCATATTAGGCCACACACCCCTAATGTAGCCAATTCTCCAAGAGCTTACAGTAGCCCCTGTAAGAAGAGCTCTGTAAGCTCTTGGAGGATTGGCTACATTAGGGGGGTGTGGCCTAATATGCAAAGGAGTTCCTGCTACAAAAAGAGCACTGCCGCTAAGGATTGTACTGTGACAGACCAAACCATCTTAATACCTGCCTTGAATTTCAGCGAGAAAGGAAGGATATTAATAAAACTGAATAAATCTTATTTTTATAACTATATGCCCCAAGTTGGCATCTCGTTTAGATTGTTCCTGAATCTGTTGCTGTGGTGGAAAGTGCCATCAGGTCGCCGCTGACATAGCAACCCCATAGGATTTTAGAGGCAAGAGACATTCAGAGATGGTTTGCCACTGCCTGCCTCTGTGTAGCAATCCCAGACTTCCTTACTGGTCTCCCATTCGAGTACTAATCAGGCTCAACCCTGCTTAGCTTCCAAGATCTGACAAGAATGCGCTAGCCGAGGCCATCCAGGTCAGAGTCTGTTCCTGTACATGTTGCCATATAAATATCACTAGGCTGGCACTATTTATAACAGAAAGCAAGCTGCACTGTTTCAGAGGAGCTTTCCTCAAAGAATTGTGCTTGGGATCACAGAATGGTTGGGTAACATAATGGGTTCTTTCCCATTCTTTTTTTTTAAAGTGGTGATTTCAATAGAGTTTGTTCCCACAGAAGTGCGGGGAAGGACACCGTTCAGTTGGAGAGCACGTACTGTGAATCCAGAATGTCCCAAATTCAATCCCCATCTCTCTAGTTAAAAGAATCTCAAGTTGGGGTCTAGGCAAGGCATCTCTGTTCAAGCCCTAGAGAGCTGCCCAAAAGCACCGGGGAGACCAATGGTCTCTGGCACAATCTAAGTTGGTTTCGCATGCTTTGAGTCAGAGGCTCAATCAAAGTTATCCTAATCTTTGTATCTGATGAAAGGAAATTTGATTATTGAAAGCTCATACCCCAAAAACTGGACTCAGATCTAGGTGAATGTTTTAGCAACAGAATTTTCCCTATTCACAGCGCAGGTTCCATTAAAAGCAAAATTTTGCAAACTGGCCTGAACTAGAACAAATGCGCAAAGTTAGAGTAAAATAGTGTTTCTTCTGTTAGGTTTAGTTTGTAAGCGCTTTGGGGCACAGACCTGTATGATTGTATTCTGTAAAGTGCCATGGGCACCCTATCGAAGAAAAGATAAGACCTGGATCAACAGATCAGATGAAAACCTTTTAAGCATTATGTATGGGATCCAATGAACAGTGGAAGGGATTCATGAAACAGTTCTCCTTGCTTTGCAAGTGTTTCAGGATCTCCTGAAACACTCTGACCGATTCTGCAAAAGCAGTTGTTCCGCCCTCGATCTCCCATTTCTCCCAGTTGTACTGCTCAGTTTCCCACTATTCGCTACGCGGCCATATTTTGACCTGCATATCCCCCGATTTCCCCCACATCTTCTTGATCTTTATTTTTTAGGATCAAGAAGACACGGGGGAAATCGGGGAGAGATGCAGATCAAAATGTGGCCACGCAGCAAATAGTAGGAAACTGACCAGTACAACTGGGGGAAACGGGAGACTGAGGGTGGAACAACTGCTTCTGCAGAATCAGACTCTGAGTTACAGCTAGAAGGGAAATTGGCAGGAAACACCCACTCTCCTCTCATGCAAGCTCTTGCGGAAACAGAGCAGGAGGCTGCACACGAAGGAAGATTTCTGCTGATTCCGGATCCTCACTACATATTCCTCCACCACACTTTGTTCTCAGAACCTCAGCTCTTTGAGGAATGCAAGAGGTCTGTAAGGGGAAAGATTCATTCCACAAACTCCCTCCATTCACGGTTCATTAGATTTGGCCTGCTACGTTTCACCCTCTAGTTTCATGTAATGGGCTTATACCTTGGCAGTTACTAAGTTTGCAAAACATGTGCATTTGTATCACTGGAAGGCCCTTTCACATGTAGCTGCAATAGCCACGAATGCTGCTCCCTCAACCTGTGATCCTCCATGGTTTCCCGTTCGTTAGGATGCATCCATACAGTCAGCCTCGCCCGTCTTGTTACATCACACACACACAACCATGTGGGACCACAATACAGAGAAGCACACAAGTGTGGTGAAGAGAGCTGAAAATCCGAGCCAAATGAGAGAGACAGCACATATTGAAAAGGAACGCAATGAATTGTGCAAAGACAACACTTCTCTAGAAGTGTTGCTACGTATGGTTCGACCGATATCTCTTCTGTTATGTGCATTTATATATACGGCATTATGAAACTATGGACAGCATGAATCACAGTTGACAGTTTCAATCAGTTTTAGATACTCAGCTGGTAACTGACATATGCACACCGTGGCTCCATAAATCATTTTACTCAGAACATCTGTCATTATTTTTTTTTAACTTCCCAAACTTGAATGCACAAGCAGTGCATTTGTGAAGTGTAAGTATCTTTTTTGGGGGGAGGGTCTGTATAACTTTATGTATGATGTGTTTTTTGTATATTTGAATAGAAATTTTCTAAGGGGCCAAGCTCAAGTAGATTTGCTAAAGCTAAAACCGCAACCAGTACAATACAAAATGTCGACAATGGTTTTGTTTTGGTCAACACACTCCCAACACAGTTTGGGATTATGAACAGCCACATGTTAAATAACTCCCCTTGGGGAGAGGGGCTGGCTCCAAGAACGGTAAAGATTCTCGGCTAATTGCGGCCTCCATGAAAATCAACATATGTCAGCTTCCTCCTTGGAATCCTACCATTCTGCCCACCTGTGATTTCATAGTAAGGAGGGGCTTTTCCTCGGCAGACTCCTCCCTCGGTATCTCCTTCATCACCATGGCAACAGCCTTATCTGCCGCCCTAGAGCCTTTCCCCTATAACAGTGAAATCAACAATGACTTGCGTCAGGAGGAAACTTCAGTCACCTGTTACAGATATATCAATACCTTATCATTAATACTGATTCCCCCAAACAGTCCAGAAATTAAATTAAGATGTTAAATAGTAGATCACTGAAAACAAAGTTACTAGTTCGGTCATGTCAAAAAAAGAAATAAATCTGAATTTGTTAAGAACAGCAACAAATATATGTGGTGCCCAATACTACACTCTTACTTCAGGATAGCTTTTTGTGGCAACATCCCTGCAATGTAGTGTTCCCTCTAAGCTGAGTTAGTGTGAGCTAGCTCACAGTTTTTTTAGCCTCTGGCTCACACATTTTTGTCTTGGCTCAGGAAGGATGGCTCCAGAGCAAACTAATTTATGCAGTAGCCACATCGCTCGCTCACAACTTTAATGCCGATAGCTCGCAAAGTAGAATTTTTGCTCACAAGACTCCACAGCTGAGAGGGAACATTGCTGCCACATTATTATTTTTTTCTCTCCTGAGGGAATGACATTTCCCTCAAGATTCCTCACACGTTTCAGTGGATTATGACTGGTTTATCCACATACAGTCTACAACCACAGATCTGAAACCCCAGTATATGTGCTTTATTTCTCAAAAGAAATCCCGTGTCTGTGTGGCACAGCACATTGGCCAAGAGATGGACTAATGAATCAAGAGGTTCCTCATTCGGACTGTGCTTCTGTAAGGAATTTTCTAGAAGCCCTTAGGTGAGCCACACCCCTTTCGCCTCAGCTCCTCACCCAATCAGCAGTCTGGGGATGAGAACAATACTGGTCTACTTTACAGTATTTTTGTAAAGAATGTAACAACAGAACATAATCAAATTCTTTGAACACAGTGTATAAATGCTAAGTTTTAGTGTTATGAATTAAATGTCAAGGCCTTGTTGTTTGGACAAAACTATGTCGAAGTTAAAGTTGTAGGATTGGGCACCAGGTATGATATCGTTTATAACAGAAGCAACTGGCACAAACAGTTTTTCTAGCTTTCATTTATGAAATCAAGCATTATTACAAACTCCTCCATTGTTGGGACTGCTAGGATGCATTCAAACACTCTGTGACAACCCATTTAACCAGTTGATAATCTTGTCAGGTACTCCCACTGATGGCTCCTGTTCTTGGGAGACAAAACATCAATCTCACATCAAGTCACCATGTGACCAAAAAAAAAAGAAAGCTTCAGCCAGGCTATCATGTGATAATTGCAATCATTAAGCAAACAGAATCATAAGCTAAAAACTCTCTTAAATAATTTCCCAGTGAGAGAGAATCGGCCCACTGGGATATGATACTACATTAAAAAAAATTCTCTGAACTTAAATTGACAAAATGAGGCATAAAAATTTGGTTAATTGTTGAGTGGAAATAATAGCTGTCAAAATATGGAATTAAAAGCAAAATCTCAAAACCAGATCAAATATAGCACATGGATTTGTTTGAAGAGAGATTTATTCTCTTTAGAGAGTGTAATGAATTCTTCTTTATGTACATGAACAGAGCACACACACAAAAATATGCATTGCCTTTTAAGAAAAAGCAATTATAAAATGAATAGCGTTTTAATATAAGGGACACTGGGTAGCATTTGGAAAGACAATGTTCAAAGTTTTTATGAGTAAAAAGCTTCTTTTAATTCCCACTGGATATGATATCCCAGTAGAAGCTGGATTTGGTCCCACTGATAGTAAGAATGTAGGTTTTTAAAAGCATTTCTTTTAAAGAATGCATAGTTTCTTTTTAAAAACAACAAAAGAATGTGGAGTTCTGATATAAACAGAGCTGAAACTTAGTCATTTTGCTGCCTACTCATTCACAGAACAGAAGCATGGATCACAGATATGGTGATTAACTGCAGACAATTTTACTTTTTCTTTGAGCACATCCAATGTGTACCTACAGAGCCCTGACAATTTATGCATGTGGCCTCATATTTAGTGCAATAATTAGGGTTTTTCTG
The DNA here is from genome assembly GCF_001447785.1 of Gekko japonicus. Lineage (NCBI taxonomy): Eukaryota > Metazoa > Chordata > Lepidosauria > Squamata > Gekkonidae > Gekko > Gekko japonicus. Next base: position 74,946 of record NW_015172138.1, on the reverse strand, counting down.
AGCAAAGATAAGCTTCAAGCAATCACTTCTGGGTCAGACTAGTTTCTCCTAGGCTACTGAGTCCTGCGGTACAAAATGGGTCGCCCGTTGCATTGGTGACACTTGTTTTTCAGCTCAAGGCATTCTGGGATATCATTCAAGGATTCAAAGTTGTATCAAGTCCTGCCAATGTAATCATCACATGATGACAAAACTAACACTCTTAACAGTGATCACGATGGATTTCTTACCCGTGGCATGAACTCTGTTTTGGAATTTACCTCACATAAATTCATGTTAAATTTGGAATCAGCTTTCAACATTTCCTCACACTTCGGATGAGGGGGTCTTTGCCTTGCTTTTATATATCTGTAAAGCAGTAACTGCAAAAGCAGTTGCAAAACAGGGACTGGGTAGTATACTGATAACATCACAGCTGCTAAGCCAATACATGCTCAGCACAGTGGGTTTTCCCCCTACATGTTGGCAATGCACAGGACCATTTTCGTCCTGGAATTTGCCCCGGGACACTGAAGTGCCTTATCAGATGGAGGCACTTGCCAACCATCTCTGCCACCCTTAAAAAACCTCACAGCTGCTGAGCCAATACATGCTCAGCACAGTGGGTTCCCCCCTACATGTTGGCAATGCACAGAACCATTTTCTTCCTGGAATTTGCCCAGGACATTGAAGTGCCTTATCAGATGGAGACACTTGCCAACCATCTCTGCCACCCTTAAAATGTTATGTCTGTTTACCACTTAATGTTGATAGGCATTATGTCAGTGATAAAAGGACCTTTTTGACTGAAAAGGCAGCAAAATATGCCCTTAACTCACATAAAAGGTGGAAAGCAGCACACGAGAACTGCTCTGAAAGAACTTACAACTGACCCAAGGTCACACCAGCAGCTGCATGTGGAGGAGTGGGGAATCAAACCCAGTTCTCCCATATAAGAGTCTGTGCACTTAACCACGACACCAAACTGGCTCTTTATTTTAGTTCACAAAAAGTATGCCCTTCCTTACCGCCTTCATAAGTGGCTCCACCTCTCGAAGCGGCCATTTTGGGTTTGGCTCCACCCCTTGAGGCAGACATTTTGGAGTGGCAGCCACCATGCTGTCTCAAAATTCCAAAGGTGCCTGCAGACTCAAAAAGGTTGCACCCTGTCACAGTATGATATTTTACTGCTGGCTCAGTCTAGGACCCTGAGGGAAGGGTTGAGAGCCCCTTTTAACTTAAACAACTGAATTCAAGGCTTTTGGAAGTTCAAAAATAATTTTTTTTTTAAAATTCCACATAGAGGGAGGAAGGTCAGGTGAAATCAGGGCTAAAATTTCTGAGGTAATTTGAATAAACGACTCTGAGGTAAAATCAGCAGATGCACAGACTACAGTTCATATGTCTCAGGCTAATGAGAGTTTCTTAAGCTATCCAAAGTGACTTAAAATCTTAATGATGAGAAACTTTGGTTCCAGTGTTTCCCAAACACTCCCATACACTTTATTTGAGTATTCACTGACTCTTTTGGTTTCCAGAAGGCCGGGGCACTCTATTCAGTACCCAACCCCCTTTTCTAAACAAACCAGTACTCTTCTTGAGTTTTAACTGACTCTTAAGATTTCACGAGACAGTCTCTAACCACACCAGACCAGGGATCTCTCCACTCTTCAGAGCTATCTCCCTGTTCTGACTGGATAGGGAAATTCTTCTCTCACTAGAAGATCCAGCCCCTTTCCTTGGCCCAAATGGAAGTCTTTACCTAACTACCCACTCTTCCTTGCCAACCTCCCCCAGTTCTCTGTCTGTGTTAAACTGCTCTCAGTCAGGGCTGAATTTAGACACTGTCAGTACCCGACTCTTCTCAGCTAGGGCTGAAATCAGACTGAATTTCTCCTCAGCATTCAGCTCTCAAGTCTTTCTCTGCTCAACTGATGCTAACTAATCAGATTCCTTGGACCAACCTGTCACTCAAGGCTCTCTGTTTCTATGAAGAATTAACCCTTCACAGTCCTTTACCTGTTTGTACAGAACTTCTAAGCTTTTATAAGTGCAGTCTGTCACAGATGTCAACATGGGGATGCTCTGATATTTGGGCAAAAATCCTATGGTAGAAGCCATTTTTGCCATAGAGCTTTTGCCCAAATACCAGAGTGTCCCGTGTTGCTGGCAACACAATGATGTCGCTTCCAGTGCGCGCTGGAAGTGATGTTGCCACATCGGCAGCAAAGACCACTAGGCCTCCCTGCTGCCAGTAAGAGCCCTGCCAGTCAGTTGGGCAGGGGCAAGGGTCCGGGGCCCAGGGGCAAGGGCTTCCCCCCACCAGCATGATTGCACAGCAGTGTGTTACTTAGTTGGCAGAAAAGAAGAGAAATGAAGCACCTTGAGTCCAAGGAGATGAGGGAGCATAGAAATGTTTTAAATAAATAAACATTAATAAATGAATGGCCTAACAAAAGTGTGAGTGTGGGAACTCTACAGCTGACACAGCACAGGGAACCTGGCGGTAAGAACAGGAGCGGAGGCACGCATTGATAGCCCAGACGTCAAGCCTAAGAGTTCCAGATCTAATCATTGTGAAAAACAGGCCTGCCCAATCAAGAGGTAAGCCTCCCTCACGGGGGTAACAGAAGGATTTACTTCTGCTGTGCTGTATAAGAGGTGAACTTGCATATATATAAAAACTGAAAGATCTGACCGCAAGAGCCGAATCTGGCCTCTACTTTCCGTTATTTCATTCATGAAGACTCTTTTTTTCTCTCAATGGAACATTTTTTCTGTAGCTATGGTTATGGTAGCTCTGACAGGAAATCAGAGCTGGCAAAATCTCATGGTTCACTTGCAGGCCTGGCAACTCGATATTGGTGCATGCAGCATCTACAATGTCAACGTAGGCACCTACAGGTCCGAAATATCTTTCTGGCCCCGTTCATGACGTCGTGCTGTTTCTTTCTGCCAGGTGCACGATAACATCCAAGTGGTGCTATTGCCGCATTTTATTCCTGAAACCCAAAACGTCTCTACGACACTGTTAATTTCTGACAAGATGCTTGCGATCAAAGCCGTCTTTCAACGAAATCCATTCAATGCCCTGCAGTTATCTGACAGTTCATGCTCATATCAAGAGTCATAAAACGGAAGCATGCTCAGTTTTTCAGTTCCTCTAAACAGCCAAAGAACCGCAAAATGCAACTGAGTGAACGGTGTGACCAGTTAGGGAGTAGTGGTTCAGATGATGAGAAGCACATTCGGCTTGCTAAGCGGAACAAAGAGGCCAAGGCTGCACTCTTCCATTTGTGATTCAGTCCCCGTGTTAATAAAACAAAAAACCAAAAAAACCCGCTTATGATATCCTTGGATGTGCCACATGGAACTAACCTTGTGCTAGCAGGATATGTCATGCGGTTTTGGGCAAAAGAAGTTAGCCCTGTTGTGTTAAATGCTGGAAGGAAGCATGTTCTGTCCATTAGAAAGGATGCATCGGAAGGCATGCAGTGCTTTTAGATTTCTTGCACAGGAGGAGAGGGGGAAAAAAACCCACCAAGGAAAAGATCAGCTCACATTTTTGAAGCCAGAGCCATTTTCTCTTCAATGTCTCACCTACTGCCTGAAAAGAGTCATGATACTCACATTACCACTCGAGATCAGGTTCTTGAATGAGAAATCAATCGGACAGCCATGGTCGTCACATAAAATATCCACTGCTTTTATAAACATAATCCGTGAGACAACCCTGATACTCTTCCTTCAATATCGAGAGCTCTGTTTTGGTTATGCACAGACTGGGTACGGGAAAGATAGACTAACTATTCACTGGAGGGCCAGTACAGAGTAGTAGTCAGAGTACTGGACTTTGGTTGGGGAAACCCGCGTTCAAATCCTCACTCTGGCATGAAGTTCACTGAGAGAATTTTGTCTACTCATTCTCCCTATCCACATCATCTCCCTTACATGGTGAGCGAGGGGGTATTTGGAAGACAGAACCATGTATACTTCCTCAAGCTCTGTGGAGGAAAGGTACACTAGACACACACACACACAAATGCACTAAACAAACACAATTCATAAACTTCCTCCCCAGTCTGACTAGGGGAATAGGCTACCGCACAGAGTTCACAGAATCATAGAGTTGGAAGGGACCTCCAGGGTCATCTAGTCCAACCCCCTGCACAATGCAGGAAATTCATAAATACCTCCCCCTCCACACCCACAGTGACTGCTGTTCCACGGCCAGAAGATGGCAAAAAACCTACAGGATGGCAAAAAAACCCCTCAGGAGAGCCCAAAGTGGAAATCAGCAATTCCCTGGGCGTGTAAGAAAGGGCCACAAGAACTAAGCACTGAGGCAACCCTTCGTGCCCTCCCTCTTATGATCTGCCTAAGTTCACACAATTGACATTGCTGTCAGATGGCCATCTAGTCTCTGTTTGAAAACCTCCAAAGAAGGAGAGCCCACCACCTCCCAGGGAAGCCTGTTCTGCTGAGGAACCGCTTCCGCTCTAAGTCTCAGGAAGTTCTTCCTAAAGTTTAGCTAAAAACTCTTCTGATTTAATTTCAGCCCATTGGTTCTGGTCTGACCTTCTGGGGCAACAGAAAACAACTCCACACCATCCTCTAGATGACAGCCCTTCAAGTACTTGAAGATGGTGAATTCCAGGCATCCCCTCTTTATCCACTTTAATAAATCAGCCCTGGTTCCCACCTGCTCAAAAGAAAGAAGCCTATGAAGTTTGGAGACTTCCAGGTTTTTCTCGTTTAGCTGATTTTATTTCTCAAGGGAGAATATGTAATAAAGCATTCTTGACTTACATTTAGGTTCACAACTTCCCTGGCACCGTTACCTACAATTAAGAAATTTAATGGAAACCCTAGCTTCTCAAGGAGTGTTGACTGAACCAAAATCAGCCTTTGAACAGATTCTATTATTGCATGTGGATGGTATCAAAGGGCTGACGGCGAAGCTATATAAGGTCTTACTAGGCACTGAAGACAACTCTCCTCTAAAACATCAACTTAGTTGGCAAGCTGATCTACACATGGATTTGTCAGATTCGCACTGACAAAAAGTATGGAATTCAACTGCAAATTCTTCGAAAAGTTTTAGCATCAAACTGCAGTTTTTCAAAACAATCTCCCGCTGGTACTACACACCGGAATGTCTGAATAAAATGAAATCTTCCCATAGCCCCCTATGCTGGAAAAATTGTAGCCACATAGGTTCATACTATCATTGTTGGTGGGATTGTCCTAAGATATTCCCCTTCTGGCGTCGGGCAAATCATCGGGCAAGTCATCGGGCAAATCAATGAGGTTACTCTGCTGAACTTGCCCATCAGTCCTGATTTGGCTCTTCTTAATATTTTGGATTCGACTGTTGGAACAGCAGCTCTTAAAGAACTCACTTCGATATTGGCTATGGCAAGAACAACGATAGCTTTGGTCTGGAAATCAGCTACTCCGCCAACTATCCAGATCTGGCATAATAAAATATGGGACCAATTTATTCTAGCTAAAATTACAAATGTCATTCAACTATCGAACAGAGAGTCATCCTATGCATCTTCTCACTTCAAATCAATTTGGTTCCATCTACTTCAGTATATGGCAGACAAGAACATACTCCCAACTAACACTTCTTATCTTTCTTGGATACGCTTCTGATCAAAATTGGGTTCATAGGGGTGCATGGGTCCCCTATAGTGGACAGAACTAAATACAATCTGAATTAACACACTTGTGATGTTTAGTATGAATACAGGTTTGTGGTGTTTAGTAAATATACCAAAGATTTAAAAGGTCGAATGTATTATTGCAGAATTGAATGTTAACCGATGTTTGGATGTATCTTATTCACTTCCTGACTTAATTGTTGTTTACACTGTTTACATTGTTATTTGTATTTGTTCAAATATTTCAATTTTAAAAAAGGAAAAAGGAAAAAAAAAGATGGTGATCATATCACCTCCCAGTCGTCTCCTTGCCAGGTTAAACATACCCAGCTCCTTCAACCTTTCCTCATAGGACTTGGTTGTACACAGTTGTAGCACCCTTTCATCCCTCTCTTTGTACACAATTATAACCTCTCAAGAAGCTTAATAACTGTGACCAGACAACCTCCTAGAGCTGCCACCAGCTCTGCGTGGTCCTACTCAGCCAGCGTTGGACAGCTGTGTACTTTCCGTACAGTTCAGACGTTCCCAAGGGTATGTTGGCGTAACTGGGGAAACGGGGGCAGGGGTTAAATAATTGGCTTGTACAAGCGGAAAACATTTGTCTAATGCTTTGCCCCAACCTGGAAGACCACACTGAGAGTATTCTGATAGACGTGACAGCGTTCTGTTATGTTTCCATCAAGGTGACTTCCAGCAGATCACGCTCGCTTTGCATTTTATGATCAACTCCTCTCGAAAACGACCTTGTACGGTTATCAACAGCTCTACAGACAAATACCTTTGAAAGCACTGGAGTATTTTTTTAATGCAACTGCATCCCTTCGTAGATGGTCCCCACTGTATAGCATCACATAACACACGCTGCCTGTACACTGCGTATCATAAGCCAGTGGTCCTTGGGAATTCTGACACAAGGGGATGGGCGCAACCACAAAACGGCCACTGTAGGGAGGCGGAGCCAACTGTAAAACAGCCACTGCAGTGCACACACATAGGAAGCTCTAATGCAGGGAACGAGAAGACTAATTGTAAAAAATGCACTGGGAAAGAGGAGAGAGAGAATACAACAAGGAGGAGGAGGAAGAAGAAGAAGAAGAAGAAGAAGAAGAAGGAGGAGGAGGAGGAGGAGG
>NW_015172138.1:63294-67968 GCF_001447785.1 Gekko japonicus | reverse complement strand
TTCTCCCAAATTAGAGTCCGCGCTCTTAACCACTACTTGTGCTGAAACAATGTTATTTTAATATGCACAGCCAAGCAGGTCCCCAATATGAATCAGAAGCCCTGCTGAGTAGTAGCCCCACTTGGCAACACCCACTTTCTTAAAACACTTGCCAAGCAACACCTTGGGAACCCCTGCCACAAATAGTGCATGTTGCTCTCTGTCTGCAGCCAATAGCCTTCCACTGAAAGACTCCAAGACATTCAATGGATTTGTGCCAACAAGATGCCATTTAAAACACCTGACAGCATCCCAAACTCTGTTCTGAAACCACCCCACAGGGGAGGCAACGGGAACAAATGAAGATGATGAAACCAGCATTTGGCCAAGGCAAATGCCTGTCTGCCAGCCAAAATCCTGGGTTCACAAATTAAGTAGAGTCTAAACAAACCAAGGTTTCTCTGAACTGAGCCACAACGCCTCTATCACTAGTCCTCAAAATCCAGGATTAGTTTATCACCATTTGAAAAACAAAACACAACTGGTAATCCGTAAGCTTTTCATGATGCTATTAAAAATGCACATTTCCATAAAGTGGAAGGTCGGTTTTGACTGTGTTTATTTCTTCTGTGTTTTTCTGAAGGTTTTGCCACTACCTGTTTCTGTAGCTTAAACACCTAGAAAGGATGTGTTTTGTTCGAGATCGGCTCATTTTACACTTGCCAGCTTCTCATAATGAACAGATCATCACTGCTTGGAGAAACAAGGGAAATGGTTTTTGTTTTTTTTAATAAATGCCGCACCTTGGAAGACTCGGTGCATGAGCCTGACAAATGCAAAGATCATCTGCAAAGTGCAAATTTTAAAATAAACATGCAGAACACACAAACTGAGATACAAAAGGAGGGGCTGGGGTGTCTTGTACACAGAAGCAGGGCAAAGATAAGATTCGCTTTCAGAGAACAGATTTTAACACAGAGAGCAGTCTCTGATACCCCAGTTTTCATCTGAGGGAACACGCCACAAGGATCACTGCTGTGACTAAGTCATAATGTTGGGAAAATTCCAGAAGCATCAGGGCATCTCAGTGTTGGATTTACAAGCAGCGCTAGGTAAAACTCCTTCATGGTTTTAAGGGGAAGACTCTTGCTTTGCATGCGACAACTTCAAATTAAAACTGTGATGCCCAAATCGGCCCTTATGTGAAGGATGTTTTAAAATTTCTCCTGGGTGACACAAATCTCCTTGGCTACAGCCATCAACATACCGGAGAACCAGTACAGTGCGGAAGACAGACTAGTAGACTAGGATCTGGAAGACACGAGTTCAAATCCCTACTCAGTTTCAAGACTCAGTGGGTGATTCTGGGTCTTCAAATTAAAACTGTGATGCCCAAATTGGCCCTTAGGTGAAGGATGTTTTAAAATTTCTCTCCTTGGCTACAGCCATCAGCATACCGGAGAGCCAGTGCAATGTGGAAGACAGACTAGTAGACTAGGATCTGGAAGACACGAGTTCAAATCCCTACTCAGTTTCAAGACTCAGTGGGTGATTCTGGGTCAGTCATGCTCTCTGAGCCTCGCCTACCCTGCTGGTAGGATAAAACTGAGGAGAGAACCATGTATGTTGCCCTGAGCCCCCCAAAAATGTACCAGGTAGTATAATCTACCTTACATAGTTGTTGTGAGGATAAAGGGGACGAGGAAGGAACCACAAGTATCATCCTGAGCTCCGTAGGGGAAGGGCAGTATAAAAAATATTAACAGACTTCCTCAGCCTATTCTACCTCACAGGGGTGTTACAAGGCTAAAACAAAAGAGGGAAGAACCACGTCATCCTTGGAGGATGGACGGGATAAAATTAGGACTGGTAGATATAGAGATGCCCTGACCTGGGTATCATCCTGAGCTCCGTAGGGGAAGGGCAGTATAAAAAATATTAACAGACTTCCTCAGCCTATTCTACCTCACAGGGGTGTTGCGAGGCTAAAACAGAGGAGGGAAGAACCACGCTCACCATCCTTACCTCCTTGGAGGATGGACAGGATAAAATTAGGACTGGTAGATATAGAGATGCCCTGACCTGGGTGACCAAAGCTAGACAGATCTCGTCATATCTTGGAAACGAAGCGGGTTGGCCCTGGCTAGTACTTGGAAGGGCGACCTCCAAGGAATGCCAGGGTCGTGATGCAGAGGCAGGCAATGGCAAACCGCCTCTGAAATATCTCTTGCCTAAAAAAACAAGTCCAGCTCACCACCTAAAAGAACCGGAACTTATAGCTGCCAGACAGTCTTAGAATCTCCTGGCTCTACTACACACAATGCCATACGATAATTATTAATTCTTAGTACTTGGATGGGAGGCCACCAAGGAAGCCCAGGCTCACTATGCAGAGGCAGGCAATGGCAAGCTGCCACTGTTTCTCTCTTGCCTTGAACACCCCGTGGGGATGCTATAAGTTGGCTGCAACTTGACAGCTGTGTACACACACAGAGATATAAAGACAGAGGGAGTAAAAGGGTCTTCTTTAGAACTCATATTTCTCCTGAGAGCTAAACAGAAGTTTAGATATACAGGGCCCTCTGTGCACTGAATGATTATTCTAGAATAGTACTGGAAGAAAGGAAGCAGCTAGAAAAGAGAGTTATGAAGCTGCTGCAGCTATAAGGCGAGATCACACGGCTTACCTCTGAACAACGAGGCTCTTTGTTATGAAGCCTCAAACGCTATTTGCACCTTCTCCAAACTAGTTAACTCAAAGTGCAGATGGGCTGCGGAACCCACCTCACCTTTAAAGACTGGACGGAAATGGTGCACCTGCAGTCTTTGCAAATGGTTATAGTAATATGATAACTGTGTCCCATCAAGTCACAGCTGAGTCATGGTGGCCCCATACACAGGGTGTTCTAGTGTAGCCAATCCTAATGAGTTTCTGCTGTTGGGTGTGGCCTATTATGCTAATAAATTCATGCTGGGTGTGGCCAACTTGGGAGCCAGCCGGAACTCCGTTCCTGTGCGTTCCTGCCCAAAAATAGCCCTGGAAAAGAGAGTTATGAAGCTGCTGCGGTCAGAAGACGAGGTCACACGGCTTGCCTCTGAACAACGAGGCTCTTTGTTATGAAGCCTCAAATGCTATTTGCACCTTCTCCAAAGTAGTTAACTCAAAGCGCAGATGGGCTGCGGAACCCACACCACCTTTAAAGACTGGACGGAAATGGTGCGCCTGCAGTCCTTGCAAATGGTTATAGCAATATGATAACTGTGTCCCATCAAGTCACAGCTGAGTCATGGTGGCCCCATACACAGGGTGTTCTAGGCAAGAGACGAGCAGAGGTGGATGGCCGTTCCCTCCTTCTGCACAGCAACCCGAGTCTTCCGCAGTGGTCTCCCTTACAAGTACTAGCTGTGGCCAGGCCTGCCATAAAGAACTATGCCAGTGGTCAGGGCTATTTTTGGGCAGGAAAGCACAGGAACGGAGTTCCGGCTGGCTCCCAAGTTGGCCACGCCCAGCGGGAACTCATTAGCATAACAGGCCACACCCAACAGCAGAAACTCATTAGGATTGGCTACAATTAGGGGTGTGTGGGCTAACATGCAAAAAGCCCTGGGTTTTGACAGCAAACAAGGTAAAGAGAATAAGAAGCAAAAGGTGGGTGTGGCTGGATGAGCACACTTCTGGTAACATGGGGGTGTGGCCTAATATGCGAATGAGCTGTGCCTAATGTGCTAATGTTTTCCTGTGCCTAATATGCTAATATGCTAATGAGTCCCTGCTGTTGGGTATGGCCTATTATGCTAATGAGTTTCTGCTGGGCTTTTTCTACAAAAAAAGCCCTGCCAGTAGTATACTATGTACATGAAGAAAGAGGAGGAGGAGGAGGAGGAGAAGAGGAAGAAGAAATTGGATTTATACCCCACCCTTCACTTGGAGTCTCAGAGCGGCTTACAAACTCCTTTCCCTCCCCCTCCTGCCCACAACAGACACCCTGTTCAATGTTCCCTCGAAGATATGGAGTCTTGTGAGCAAAACTTCTACTTTGAGAGCTACTGGCTTTAAAGTTGTGAGCAAGCGATTTGGCTACTGCATAAATTAGTTTGCTCTGGAGCCATCCTTCCTGAGCTGAGACAAAAATGTGTGAGCCGGAGGCTAAAAAACTGTGAGCTAGCTCACACTAACTCAGCTCTGAGGGAACACTGCCTGTGAGGTAGGTGGGGCTGTGACAGCTCTTTCAAGAAGTGCTCTTTCAAGGACAGCTCTTGTCAGAACTATGGCTTGCCCAAGGTCACCCAGCAGCTGCAAGTGGAGGAGTGGGGAATCAAACCCAGTTCTCCCAGATTAGAGTCTGCACACTTAACCACTATACCAATCTGGCTCTGTCAATTTGCAACTGACTTACAGTGACCTCAACAACGGGTTTTCCAGACAAGTGAGAAGCAGGGGTGGTCTGCCATTACTTTCCTCTGTGGAGTCTTCCTTGGTGGTCTCCCTTCCAAGTACCGACCCTGCTTAGCTTCTGAGATCCGACGAGATCGGGGTCTATACCAAGCCGCCTTCCCTCCTCACTGGTATATTACAAGTTAAATGAAAACCTATCAAAGTACCCATGATAAATGTTGGAGATGTCCATAGGCAAAAGGCAAGTTTGATACATATTTGGTAGGATGGGCCCCAAATGTGAACTTTTTGCAGAAAAG
>NW_015172138.1:59868-62457 GCF_001447785.1 Gekko japonicus | reverse complement strand
CATCTTGAAGCAGCTTCGGCCCTGTTCTCACGAGGGGTTTTAGGTCGGGAGGGGGCCGGATCGGGGGTGCAGCAAACGGGCGCGATCCCACCGCAACATCTGGGCCTTCCCAATCCGGGCCTTCCCCCGACAGCCCCACAGCAAACATGAACCACCTACCTAGGTGGTTCATCTGGTAGGTCCACATCACGGCTGGCCGTGGGATCGCCGGTGCGTCTTGCCGCCGGCGCATCCCTGGCCCCCAGCCAAACTGCGCATGCTCACACATGCGCAGTTCGGCAGCCTCCCCCTCCCACTTGTCTCTTCCTCCCCGGCATCTGATCGTGCCGGGGAGCAACGGCGCACGGCTCACGGGATCCATGGGATCCCGCCTGCAGCGTCTCTATTTTGGTGCGGCTCTTATTAGCCACACTTTGACTGGTGTTTTCCCTGCCATGTGGCAGGGACCTTCGTTGGCTTTCCTTTGGTTTCCAAACCAAGTTCAAAATGCCAGTTCTGACCCTTAAAGCCCTACAAGTCTAGAACTAGATTATTTCAAGAACTGCCTGTTTTTGTATCTAAGTAAGATGAGAGATATATAGAGGTTGCCAACCTCTAGGTGGGATCTGGAGATATCCAGGCCAATTGTTGTACGTTTGGAAGATCGTAACACAGAAGAAGGCCTCTTCAGTCAGAGCATCAGAGCTGTGGAATGACCTTTGGAGGGCGACACACTTGGTGCCATCTTGCTGCTCTTCTAAATGGCAGGCAGAGGTATTTTATTCTAGAGGACTTTTGCTCTTAATTGACTTCATTGCCACTATTTGGTATAGTGGTTAACTGTGCGGACTCTAATCTGGGAGAACTAGAGCATCAGAGCTGTGGAATGACCTTTGGAGGGCGACACACTTGGTGCCATCTTGCTGCTCTTCTAAATGGCAGGCAGAGGTATTTTATTCTAGAGGACTTTTGCTCTTAATTGACTTCATTGCCACTATTTGGTATAGTGGTTAACTGCGCGGACTCTAATCTGGGAGAACCGGGTATGATTCCCCACTTTTCCACTTGCAGCTGCTTGATGACCTTGGGCAAGCCATAGTTCTGTCAGGGCTGTTCTCTCAAGGGCAGTTTCTGTCAGAGCTCTCTCAGCCCCACCTACCTCACAGGGTGTCTGTTGTGGGGAGGGGACGGGAAAGTAGTTTGTAAGCCGCTCTGAGACTCTGAGTGAAGGGCAGGGTATAAATCCAGTCTCCTCCTCCTCCTCCTCGTATACTAATTTGCTTCTTCTTCTTCTCTTCTTCTTCTCTTCTTATTTGAACTTTGGTTGAGTGATTTTATAAATATATAAATAAATATAAATTTCCCCACCACCACCACCGCCCCTGAAGTTGGCTGGCATTTGTCTTGCTTCTGTTGATTTATTTACTAATTGCTTAGGGGGACCACCACCCCCGTCCGACATTGCCATTTTGTAGTTCTTAACTTATTGTAATCCACTTTGTGGGTGTTCTGTCGAGGCTAAGCAAATGAGCTGAAATCCAGGAGGTCCTCAAATCTCCCTTTTGTCACCAATTCACTAGGTGGCCTTAGGGAAGCAACTTTCCTCTCTCTGCAGCTCCCTACCTACAATGCAAAAATAAGAATACAGTCCTTAAGAACCTTGAGAACTCCTTTAAGGATTACAATAAGATAATGTACGTGATGTTCTTTGAAGACTGCTGTATTAAGACGAAGTACTATTATTACCGTGCATCCATTTAGGTCACAAAGAAAGATATGAACCAACAGGCACAATATTCCGCATCACAGGTACATCTCTCCGTCTGCTGGGGAGTATCACACAGAGCCAAGCAGTGTAAACGAGTGAGCTTGGAAGCATTGTCTGGTATTTTATAGGGAGAGAAGAAGCATAACCTTGCAGGTTCCAAAACACATTTCTCTACAAGCTGTCAGCTATGCAGCTGCCATGGACTGGGGGTGGGTGTGCTGCTGAATGCTGGATGAATTGCCTCTGTCTGTTCCATCTTGGAATGTTAAGTTTCATTTCTCACTGTATCCTTATCGCCCATTAGCCTGTGCTGGTGAGCTTGGTACCTTGTTACTCCTTTTCCCTGGGAATGCTGACCCGTTAGGTTAGGCGGGCTTCTGCTTGATTCCTGATTGACCCCGAGCCACCGACTGATTTCTGTATATCACTGACTTGAGAGTGCTTGCTTTTAGTTCTGACAATGAATGTATGCTCAGAAGACCTGCCTTTACTGTACTCAATAAACTTGAACCTCTTGAAGGAATGTTGTTGAGGGCTGATTGCTGCGGGACTCTGACACTAACACTCATGGACTTCCACTGCAAAATCCTGCACTACTTCCACCTAGGGTTGTCAATTCCAGTTGTGAAAATTGTAGAGATTTTGGGGTGGGGCTTGGGGTTGGCAGGGTTTGGGGAGGGACCTTAGCAGGGTCTACCACCCTAGACTCCACCCTCCAAAGCAGCCATTTTCTTCAGGGGAATTGATCTCTGTAGTCGGGAGATAACTGCAATTTGGGGGGATCTCCAGGCCTAGCCTGGAGGTAGGCAACCCTACCTCCCCAGTGGAGGCTGTTTCAGATA
>NW_015172138.1:50620-59847 GCF_001447785.1 Gekko japonicus | reverse complement strand
CTACACAGCTGGAGGTAAAGAAGATTTTCCTGGGAGTAAGCCCTGCTAACTAAAATGGGCTTTGTTTCCGAATAGGCCCACTTAGAATTGCTCCCATTGTACATAAAATGTGCACACCTGCCAGTACGAAAACATACCAGTCAATGTTCTGCTACTACAGAAGCCAGTTTTTCCTCCCCTAAGCTCAAGTAGGAAGCATGTTATGAGGACAATGACCTCAAGCTACAAACCTAATGATAGACTTAAACGAATATTTTACTATTATGCTAAACACTACTATTAGTTAATGGAGCTGTGGTGGCTCAAGTGGTTAAGACGCTGAACTGCAGGCTGTGGAAGGTCAGTAGTTCAGCAGTTCGAGACCCGAGTGTGCCGCGTGATGGAGTGAGCTCCCATCTCTAGTTCCAACTCCTGCCAACCTAGCAGTTCGAAAGCAAGAAATTGCAAGTAGATAAATAGGTACCACTTCGGTGGGAAGGTAACAGCGTTCCGTGCGCCTTGGTGTTTAGTCATGCTGGCCACATGACCACGGAAACGTCTTTGGACAGCGCTGGCTCTTCGGCTTTGAAATGGAGATGAGCACCGCAACCCTAGAGTCGGATTCGACTGGCTGTCGAGCAAGGGAACCTTTACCTTTACCTTACTATTAGTTAACTGCTTTGTAAGGACTTGACAGGGCTGTCTGTAGGAAACCGAGAACTGATTGACTTGAGTCTTAGAAATGTCATAATACCCTGTGTCTTTTAAATTTGCAAAGTAAAATGGTATCCTTGGGATCTCTTCATAGTTACAGCATAAACTGAACTAAACTGAGACAAACACACCCAATTATGTATGCTAGAGAATTGTTGCCGGGTTCCTCTTAGCAACCGGTGGGGGGTGGAGTGGGGTCTTAACGGGAGGAGCAGCAAGGCCCAGCCTACGTACAATGATTTGTCTACATTACTGCCCATGTGACCCGGAAGTGATAACATCACTTCTGGGATGTCGGAGCGACACTCTGGTATTTGGGCAAAAGTTGTATGGTAAATTTGGCTTCTACCATAGAGTTTTTGCCGAAATATCAGGGTGTTGCCCCCAATGTCCTGTAAGGGATGATGTCACTTCCGGGTCACATAGAAAGTGACACTGGATCTCCCTCTTTTTCTGGGTGAGTTCTCCCCCCTCCCCCGCATTGTCATGCCGGCCACATGACCACGGAAACGTCTTCGGACAGCGCTGGCTCTTCGGCTTTGAAACGGAGATGAGCACCGCAACCCTAGAGTCGGATTCGACTGGCTTTCGAGCAAGGGAACCTTTACCTTTACCTTACTATTAGTTAACTGCTTTGTAAGGACTTGACAGGGCTGTCTGTAGGAAACCGAGAACTGATTGACTTCAGTCTTAGAAATGTCATAATACCCTGTGTCTTTTAAATTTGCAAAGTAAAATGGTATCCTTGGGATCTCTTCATAGTTACAGCATAAACTGAACTAAACTGAGACAAACACACCCAATTATGTATGCTAGAGAATTGTTGCTGGGTTCCTCCTGGCAACCGGTGTGGGGTGGAGTGGGGACTTAACGGGAGGAGCAGCAAGGCCCAGCCTATGTACAATGATGTGTCTACATTACTGTCCATGTGACCCGGAAGTGATAGAACTTTCTGGAAGTCATTCATTCATAGGGTCTCCATGCATCAGAAGCAACTTAACGGCCTATAGCACACATGTATGCTTAGTTAGGAACTTGAGAAGCACCTTGATGGCAGGATATAAGATCCACCAAGTACTGCTTTTTTCTTTTTTAAGAATCTGAGCAGCAAACAGAAACTAGGTGCCCCAACAGAAATTGTCTAGCAATCCCCCAACTGGCCCCCATCTACATTCTGCCCGTTCCTGATGTCAATCATTTCTGCAGGATTCAACCATGGGTGGGGGGGAAAACGGCTTTTTTTTAAGCAGCTGGTGTTTGTATCTAGCTGTTCGCAATTAAATTCAATCCAAGACTCAGTACTTGCAAGAAATATGGTGCTACTTAATGAGAGTTTAATTAAGCTACCGCAACCGAATATTAATTTGAAGTTGGAGACAATACGACCGCTTGTCTCGCTCAGCAAAAAATAACTTGACGCTCTGTTGCAAAATATAAAATTAACTATCTAGAGTTCAGACTCCTGAGCTTGCTGGCTTTCTTTTGAGTTTTGAGCAGGGGTCTGTGTGTGTGTCAATCCTTCCCAAACAATATAAGCTCTAGCTCTTTTGTCAATGTCACAAACCATTAACATCGCCTCCTCCTTCCCTCGACCTACTGCACATGACTTCCTACAATGCCACATTAGCAGGGGTCATTTCCTGCAGGAGCGCACAGGAGCGGAGCTCCGGCAGTAAAGAGCCCAGGGGGCGGGCACATGCAACAAGCCCCGCCCCCTGCTCCCGACAGCCCTCAGTCAGAACAAGAAGCAGTCAGGTAAGTTGCAGAGCTCCCCCTGGCCCCCCAGTCCAGTGGCACCTTTAAGAGCAGGTTTTATTCAGGTACAAGCTCTCCCTCCTCTGTGAGGACAGATCTGCACGTTCCCCCCCCCCCCCCAAGTTCTAGTATCCAAAACCACACTAGACGGCCTGGGCGGTAGGTGTTGCCTTCTGACACATTTCCGGTGATGTCAGGGGGTGTGGCATATGCAAATAAGTTATGCTAATGAGCTCTTGCACCTCGTTTTCTATGAAATGACCCCTGCACGTTAGTATTGCATGTTTTTTAATGAATTTTTACTACGGGCACTGCTTCCCTAACGCCACTCAGGCTTCCTGAACTTTTGATGACCACTGCCTTGGGCTTGGAAATTCTCAGATGAGGTCTCCACAATGCCCAAATCCCACAGTTAAACCACAGGGCCTTTCTCCCATTGGCTGGCCCCTGTGTGAGACAGGCTGCTGGACTAGGTGGATGACTGGACGGATCTAGCAGATCTCTTATTATGATCTTAATTTATGGCATGCGCATGCACTGCCATTGGGTTGTAGTACCTCCCCATCTCTATGGGGGCCTTGCACATTGCCTCTACCATGCTGCTGCTCACATCCAGCCCTAGACTCTCACTTAGTTCCATGTTAGAACAAAAGTCTGAGTCCAGGGGCACCTTTAAGACTAACAAGTTTAATTCTGGCTATAAGCTTTCTTGTGCAGGCACCAGTGTTCCCTCTAAGCTGAGTTAGTGTGAGCTAGCTCACAGTTTTTTAGCCTCTGGCTCACACATTTTTGTCTCAGCTCGGGAAGGAGGGCTCCAGAGCAAACTAATTTATGCAGTAACCAAATTGCTTGCTCACAACTCAGGCACACT
This sequence comes from Gekko japonicus, assembly GCF_001447785.1. Classification (NCBI taxonomy): domain Eukaryota; kingdom Metazoa; phylum Chordata; class Lepidosauria; order Squamata; family Gekkonidae; genus Gekko; species Gekko japonicus. Next base: position 56,528 of record NW_015172138.1, on the reverse strand, counting down.
TCTTCAGATACAGTGGAACAGACTTTCACAACTGTTACATATAGGTGGGGAGGGGTTCCTTGCCAGGAAGGGCTAGTTAGAGTTAAGATGCATACGTAACTGGGCGATAAGCTTAGCTAAGACTGGATGAAGGCACTTGCTGCGACCTGTATATCAGCAGCAAATTAGCATACGAGAAGGAGGAGGAGGAGACTGGATTTATACCCTGCCCTTCACTCGGAGTCTCAGAGCGGCTTACAAACTCCTTTCCCGTCCCCTCCCCACAAGAGACAGACACCCTGTGGGGTCGGTGGGCCTGAGAGAGCTATCTCAAGAACTGCCCTTTCAAGGACAGCTCTTGTAAGAACTACAGCTTCATCCAGCAGCTGCAAGTGGAGGAGTGGGGAATCAAACCCAGTTCCAGATTAGAGTCCGCACACTTAACCACTACACCAAAATACAAGACCGAAGCCTATTATAGAAAGTTCCAGAACACTACTGTCCAGGCACTACTGGCCATTTATATCCTGCTTTTCTCTGCAATGGGGATTTCAAAGCAGTCTGAGATACCCAGCTTAGCCTGAGCTCGTCAGATCGTGGAAGCTAAGCAGGGTTGGCCCCAGTTAGCACTTGGGTAGAAAGTTCCAGAACACTACTGTCCAGGCAGTACTGGCCATTTATATCCTGCTTTTCTCCGCAATGCAGCCCGAGATACCCAGCTTCTTAGCCTGAGCTCGTCAGATCGTGGAAGCTAAGCAGGGTTGGCCCCAGTTAGCACTTGGGTGGGAGCCCATCATGGAAGACTGGGGTGGCTCTGCCGAGGGAGGAAAAGACAGACCACCCCTGCTCCCCTCTCGCCTCAAACACTTTGTAGATGGGGTCGCCAAGAGTTGTTTGCGACTCAATGGCCCGTTCTTCTCTTCTTCTACAACTTCATCCTCCCCTCCTCCGTTTCATCTTCACAACGACCCCGAGAAGTAGGCTAGGCTGAAAGAGAGTGGCTGTCTGAAGTTCACCCAGTGAGCTTCCATGGCAGAGTCAGGATTCAAACCCGGGCCTCCCAGATCCTAGTGCGACACTGTAACCACTACACAACATTAGGTTTGCCAAGCCAGCTTGGGGAATTCCTGGAGATATGGGGCGTGGTGCCTAAGGAGGCCAGAAGAAGAAGAGTTTGGATACATACCCCCGCCCCTTCACTACCGGAAGGAGTCTCAGGGCGGCTTACAAACTCCTTTCCCTTCCCCCTTCCCACAACAGACACCCTGTGAGGTAGGCGGGGCTGAGAGAGCTCTTGACAGAAACTGCTCTTGAGAAAACAGCTCTGAAAGAACCTGTGACTGACCCAAGGTCAGACCAGCAGCTGCATGTGGAGGCGTGGGGAATCGAATCCAGTTCTCCCAGATTAGAGTCCATGCACTTAACCACTACACCAAACTGGCAGAGTTTGGGGAGGGGAGGGGAACGAACTCAGCGGGGATGTGATGTCACGCTGGAAATTCTGTTTCTCCACTGAGTCCGCCCTCCAAACCTGCCACCTCCTCTAGGGGAGCCAGTCTTTGTCGTCTGGAGACCCTCGTCATTTCAGGAAAACAGCAAGCTCCGCCTTGAAGCTGGTAGCCCTAGAACGCTCTGGTTCCCAGTGGGGTTCAGTGAGAAGTAGTAGCCTCCACTGGGCAAAAAATAAGTTTTCAGATGATCTGACAAAGGGAACTTTGACTTTCAAGGTCCCCAAAATCAGGTCGGTCTCTAAGGTGTTAAAGGTAAAGGTTCCCTTGCTCGAAAGCCAATCGAGTCTGAATCTAGGGTTGCGGTGCTCATCTCCATTTCAAAGCCGAAGAGCCAGCGCTGTCCGAAGACGTTTCCGTGGTCATGTGGCTGGCATGACTAAACACCAAGGCGAACGGAACGCTGTTACCTTCCCACCGAAGTGGTACCTATTTATCTACTTGCAATTTCTTGCTTTCGAACTGCTAGGACACAAATTTAGCTCAAAAAGAGAGCCATTTCCTCAGTCTACTCTGGGCTCTTGATCTTATCAGCCACATCTGAAAACCACCGAACTTTGCGTTTTGCACATCTAATTTGAGGGAAGAATCTAAATTTCCTTCGTGAGGGCAGTTTTTTTGGTTAGAAAAGCAGAGTACGCACAGCTGTGCATGTGACAGCCCGATCGATCTGGATACCGGGACGTTTCTTGACACTCACAGCGTGGCTAAGTGGGTCATGCGCTACTCTGGCTAAAATATCTGGTAACAAGTACTGAAGCACCAAATATATATCTAGGCTTTAATGGCAATATTGGAACAGATTCAATCATGTTCGAGAAACATTTTCACACATTTGGGGGAAAACGAATCCCCTAGAAGGTGTTTTAAAAAAGAAAATCTGAAAGGTCATTAATATGACTATGAATTAATTAAAGGTTGCTTCTTGTTGTTAATTACTTTTCGAGTTATGAATTATGGGTCTGTCAACAATTAACTTTAATTAATCAAATTTGCATGAAATTTGCATACTGCAAAAGTAAAGTTCTCCGTGGTGTTGCTAGCCTGTAGGATCTAAATGCCAAACACATAGATTCGGAAAAGAAATATAGTTCCACGGAAAGCTGTCACAACAGCAAAACGAGAAACAGATCCAGCGTTAACCCCTCCGATTTCATTTTCATAACCTTCACAAATGCAATAGCATGGATTACATTAACATTTAAAAAGAAACTCGGTCTGCGCTCGTTTAAGCCTGTTCAATAATGTATTGTGTCCTTTTAACTGCTAAGAAACGAGGCCACAACATGATACTGACGTTCCACCAGATAGGCTTAAATTGATACCGGATCCAGGCGAAAGACTGACGATTAGCCCCAGACCCTGACAGTCAACAAATCCACATCTGTCTTTCTAAACATAAGATACATCGTTGGCTCTCTTTCCTTCATCTCAGACGGTCTTTAATCTGGAAAGCTATTCAAGAAAGCGGAACTCTCAGAGTGAGAAATTTCATACTCCTCCTGACTTGTTTTGAGAAGAAGAAAAAAAACGCTTTCTCTTGTCCGGTTCTCAGAGATCAGGCACACTTTTCTCTTGCTTTAATGGGTTTCTTGGCACTGGAAGTTGTTGCTGTTCACTGGGAAAGTGCTGACAGCTCAGAAAGTCGGGTCAATGGTTTTCAGACTTTCTACCCACAAGGAACTCTTCCCACCTTCACTTGCTTGCCAAGGAAGGTTTCTCTTTAAACTCCAGAGATTTCTAGGGGGTACAGAGTTCATGACAGATATCAGCCAGGGCCCAAAGGCGGAGGGCACCTGGAACACACTCAGCAGTCCCTGGGGATACATATTTCAGGGATAAGATCATTAGTGGTGGGCAAGTTATCTTTCATAGGCCTTTGTCTTCCATTACAACCCTTCTTCCTAAAGTGCTGCTCATTAGAGATCTTTCAAACGACTCGCCTCTGCTGTTTCTACCCCAAAATCAATTCCAAGTTCACTTCTCCCTTGCACAAATCAAAGCCACGATTCTTTATTTTCTCTCCATTTTCTTTCCTGTGCACTGAAAATTGGCTGTAAAATGCAGCCATTCTCCAACATGATTTGCACATAAATAAACTAAGTGTATGAAGATGGCTCAGGTTAGCCCGATCTCATCAGATCTCAGAAGCTAAGCAGGGTTGGTCCTAGCAAGTATTTGGATGGGAGTCCAACACGGAAGTCCAAAGTTGCTGTGGAGAGGAATGCAATAGCAAACCACCTCTGAACGTCTCTTGCCTTGGGAACCCTACAGAGTCACCATTAGTCAGGCTGCAACTTGATGTCATGTTACATGAACATTCAAGATGGACCTGTGAGGATGCACAGAGGAAGGAAAGACTCCCCTACACTCCACCCACACAGTGGTATCAGCAGCCATTCCCCCCACAACCACTGGTTCTGTGAGCAATCTGAGGCGCCTTCATGCATTGTGCTTCATGGAATCAGCTTCAGTACTGTGTGACTCACTGAGCATCCAATGTCGGGATGAGGTACGGAATTCTGAAGTCAATTCCCTGCAACACAATATGAGATGGAGGTGTTGTGGAAGGTTGCCCTGGCAACCTAAAATGGGAACTGAGATCTCGTGAGGTTTTCTTGCAAGGCTGCTGTTGTCAGAAAAATACTCCAATATCTAATGTAGTCTCTCTTTCTCCCTCTCTCTCTGCCTTTCAGTTTTTATGGAATTTCATATTTTTCTCCAAACCTGGGTTTTAGGTCAGGTTTGCAGAATCCTACATTATAGCATGGAGTGGGTCTCCTTTTCTTTCAGCACTTGAAAAGGTACATGGGGGGGGGGAGTGCCTGGTGCTGCTGCACCATGCACTTGATCTGGATTGGAGCCTCATGGCAATTTTTAAAGTACTACAACTGCTTCTAAAATGGCACCGGCAGCCATTTTGGTTCACAGTTTTCAGCCCTTGGCTATTGGATGTGTGCCATCAAGTTGCAACTGACTTACAGTGACCCCAGAGGGTTGTTGTTGTTTTGGTGTAGTGGTTAAGTGTGCAAACTCTAATCTGGGAGAACCGGGTTTGATTCCCTACTCCTCCACTTGCACCTGCTGGATGACCTTGGGCAAGCCATAGTTCTGTCAGAGTTGTCCTTGAAAAAGAGCAGTTTCTGTCAGAGCTCTCTCAGCCCCACCTACCTCACAGGGTGTCTCACAGGGGAGGGGAAGGGAAAGGAGTTTGTAAGCCGCTCTGAGACTCCCTTGGGCAGTGAAGGGCGGGTTATAAATCCAATCTCTTCTTCTTCTTGTTATTATTATTATTTAATTGACCCATCCCAGCTTACGCCAGGCTCTGGGCGATGTAGAGGTGTCATAAAATACAAAAGGGAAGAGACGGACAGGTTTGCCATTGCCTTCCCCTGCATTGTGACTCTGGAATTCCCTAGTGGTCTCCCATCCAAATACTAACCAGGGCCAACCTTCCTTAGCTTCCAAGAACTGACGAGATCAGGAATTATAGATATATGTATATAAATGATATACCCTGTACCTACAAGTCCTGTATAAAAACTGCAATATACGCAACAACAAATTCTCCTTAAAACACTTTTACAGTGGGAACAGAAACCGGCCAAGCTCCTTTGTGCCCTAATCGCTGCCCACCTGGCAGCAGTTCAGATCCTCAGAACAGCTGAAATATTACCCACTGTTCCAATTAAGCAGGCTGTTCAGATTCGTGCAGAACCAGCCATTCATATTTAGTGTTCACTGGAAACAAAAGTGACAGGACACGTCAAAGCTTTTCTGTGAGGCATGCCCGGAATTCACTGCTCCCGCAGGGAGACTGGGAACCAGAGTGCATAGTGCACAAGGTGAATATCTGCTGAGCGATGAGTTCATCGTGAGAAGATATACTTGGCAGAGAGTCGGGAGAGATAAGACAGTGAGGCTGTCTGCACAACACATTCCTATTATCGTAGCTCATAGTAGAAGGACTTGTAACTTTCGATGTACACGAGAGGGGAGGGGGGAGGAAAGGAGGAAGGTGATCTAATAAAGGACTGCGCTCCAGGTTGGGGGAAGTCAGATTTCTGCAGAGCTGTATGTCTGTCGTGTCTTCTTTGAACCCTTCAACCTTCACGTTTCTGCTTAAGAAATGCAGCTCTAACTTTTGGGGAGGGGCCAGGGCTCAGTGGCAGAGCATCTGCTTGGCATGCAGAAGGTCCCAGGTTCAATCCCCGGCATCTCCTGTTGAACAGACCAGGCAGTAGGAGAGGTGAAGGACCTCTGCCTGAGACCCTGGAGAGCTGCATGAGTATGCAATACTGACCTTGATGGACTGGGGGTCTCTCTTTTTTTTTAGGCCCCCCCGGAGGTTTTTATTGCATTTTTTTAATAGACTACAAACTACAACGAAATTTTGTTGTTGTTGTTCAGTCGCACAGACT
>NW_015172138.1:40943-50477 GCF_001447785.1 Gekko japonicus | reverse complement strand
AGTGGGGAATAAAGCACAGAGAAAGTACTGCACTGTATACAGGATGTCCCATCTGGTTGGTTGTGCTGATGCAATCTCCCTTGAGTCCCAGTGAGAAAGGAGGGCTACAAACAGATAAATAAATAAATAAATAAAACTTGATTTCATGTTCTTTTTGCACCTATTTGTTCTTAAGAAACATCCTTGCTTCATATGACCAATGGCTAGGGTTGCCAACTTTGGGTTGGGAAATACCTGGAGATTTTGGGGGTGGAGCCTGGGGAGGGCGGGGTTTGGGGATGGGGGAGACTTCAGTGGGGTGCAGTGTCATAGAGTGTCCATCCTCCAAAGCAGCCTTTTTCTCCAGGGGAACTGATCTTGAGAGCCAGTTTGGTGTAGAGGTTAAGTGCACGGACTCTAATCTGGGAGAACCGGGTTTGATTCCCCACTCCTCCACTCACAGCTGCTGGATGACCTTGAGCAAGCCACAGTTCTGTCAGAGCTGCAGTTTCTGTCAGGGCTCTCTCAGCCCCACCTACCTCACAGGGTGTCTGTTGTGGGGAGGGGAAGGGAAAGAAGCCGCTCTGAGACTCTGAGACTCCAAGTGAAGAGTGGGGTAGAAATCTGATCTCATCTTGGTCATCTGGAGATCCACTGTAATAGTGGGAGATCTCCAGGTGCCACATGGAGGTTGGCAACCCGGTGGCAGAGTTCACCCTGCAGAGGTTTTCTCCCCCCACCAATGCACAAAATATGTCAAGCTGCATGTTACAGTGAACTGCGATACAGCTGGGACAACTATGTGCATAGCACACGCACAGGGAGACCTTGTAGAACACCCTTCCGGGAGGTCAGATCAGTGGCACATGCATGCGCAAACCATTGAGTCCCAACCTTTTCATTTTGGAGTGCACATCCTGCTAGGTGATGCTTCGGTGCATTTTCTGCAGTTGGGGGTTATTGAATACATTTAATACCGGTTCTAATGTGCCTTTTACGATATCACCACGATGCTATCTTGTTTATTGTACTGCTATTATTATAACTTGGTTATATTTGAATTATGGTCTTATTTTTTGCACAGTTTCATTGTAGGTAGCTGTGAAGATTTCTTTTTTAATAAGCACTTATAAACTATTCAGTTTATTATTACATTTTTAGCTCAGGGTGATGTATATCATTTTCTACTCCACCATTCTATTTTCATCTCAGCCTTGTGGGGTAGGCGAGGCTGTGAGAGAATGAGAGGATAACCTGACCACAAGAGTACACACAAACTGAGCTGCAACCGTCTTCTTCTTCTTCCCAGGATCTATGCATCTGCTACTGCCTCCCTCTAACCTCCCCCCCCAACCTCTCCACTCCAATTTATCTCCCCTTTGTGTGACAGAAAGAGAGGTAACAATCTCAGCAAAGGACTGCTTGGATTGTCCTGGATGATCAGTAGATAATCTTGTATAGTCCTGATGCTTTTACCACCGTTCCCCCATCAGGGTTCTGTATTCTTTTTCTGCCGTCCTAAACCTAACACCAAATTCAGCAGACTGATCCCCAGAGGGAGGTATCCCAAGCCGATTTTCTTGTGTTAACAGCTGCAGAGGCAATGCTTAACATTCCTGGAGGTGTTCCCTTGCTTGGTTTTGTCATAAAGGCATTTGTCTCTCTTATGCAAAGCTGTCATTCATCATAATTCATAAAATTGGGTATTGTGTCGCTTGCCACTGGCTACGTTCATTCCATATCCACGAGACTAGAATTCTTGCTGCTTCTTTGTGGAACAGCATCAAAACAATTTCTCAGTGCTTGCATTCCTAAAAGGTGTGCCTGCAGCTGGTTAGCTGTACAAAAGAATAGCCAATCCATACGAAGTTCGAGCCCAGCAGCACCTTTAAGACCAACAAAGCTTTATTCTGGGTATAAGCTTTCGTGTGCACACATACTTCTTCAGATACACTGAAACGGAAGTTACCAGTCCATACATACAGGGCTCTTTTTGTAGCAGGAGCTCCTTTGCATATTAGGCCACACACCCCTGATGTAGCCAATCCTCCAAGAGCTTACAGTAGCCCCAGTAAGAAGAGCTCTGTAAGCTCTTGGAGGATTGGCTACACTAGGGGTGTGTGGCTTAATATGCAAAGGAGCTCCTGCTACAAAAAGAGCCCTGCGAGCAGAAAATTAGCATACAGCATAATAAAGGTGTTTAACAGAGGCAAGGACCAAAATGGAATAACAAACTTAGTTTATATGGTCACCATTTGTTTGGTTTTAATTCCAAGGGAAAACATAGTGAAGGAAATATCCCAAATAAGAAATAAGACCTCCCACTCTTAGCTTCTACGAGCTGGCTTCTGTCTACTTTCTGACCACTAGACCAATGCTTAAGCTATAGTCCAATCCTCTCATATCAATTGAATGCCCCCTGTCCTTTAAGTGGGCAGAGGCTGTGGCTCAGTGCATGCAGAAGATTCCAGGTCCCAGGCTCAGAGGCAGAGCATCTGCTTGGCGTGAAGAAGGTTCCAGGTTCAACCCCGGAGCATGCGCACAATTGCGTTTTAAAAAAACAACAACCAACCCGTTTGCCCTGCGCCCCGCTTCTTTGCTGGGCCGCAGGACTGTGGAGTGATCGGCACCTTCCCCCTACCACGGGACCTCCACGGGACATCGATAGGTAGGTCTGCTCGAGCAACCGCGCGGTTTTTAGCCCCGGGGCTAACAGCCACATTTCCCCCCCGCAGTTTCCTGCCCATGTGACCGGGACCTTAGTAGGCGAGACCTCAGCCAGAGACCCTAAAAAGGCACTGCCACTCTGAGTAGACAATGCTGATCTTGATGGACCAGTGGTCTAATTCAATATAAGGCAGCTTCATGTGTCCATATGTGTCTCGTTAAAAGGACCAGCTAGACAGTCTTGAGAAAGAATCTCCACCTGAGACTCTGGAAGCTCCTGCTAATCAGAGTAGACAACACTTACCCTGAAAGACCAATGATTTGACTCAGTACAAGACAGCTTCATGTGAAGGGAAAACCACTACGCACCTATCATCTACCAATGCCAGACACGGAGAGATGCCATAATCAAATCCAATATGAGTCAAGGAAAGACAAGAGACAGCGGCACACTGAGCTCAAGCAGGTCTGCATTAGTGCAAACAAAATACTTCCTGCTGCTCAGATGGACTACAGGTACTGTCCCTTGAGTGACTCCGACGTACCAACCATGAATAAATTTAGAGTCCAGTGGCACCTTTAAGACCAACAAAGTTTTATTCGCGGTATGAGCTTTCGGAAAGCTCATATACCTTGAATAAAACTTTGTTGGTCTTAAAGGTGCCACTGGACGCTAAGTTTGTTCTACTGCTTCAAACCGACACGGCTGACCACCTGGATCCAACTTCCTGAATGCAATCGATGGTTGTAGCCACATGGTCACTATCCCTCCTAATGAACTGCTTGCTACCAAATGTCAGTGAAAGGCCATCATCTTGTTCCCAACATCTCTGCATTTCTTTTCATGCTGTCACCCGTAGGTTTCCACCACATCGTTTTAACTTATCAGATAAAGCCCCAGAGGCACTGAAGTCTCTGGTGATTCCATCACAGTAATTAAATCAGGATCAGGAAGTCACAGCACCGAAAGACCATGCAGTAAACCAGTCGGCTTTAGAAGTTAGGATTCATGCGTTCGTTCAATAAAACTACGCGCCGCTCGGTTAGATCTAACAGTACGATATTCTTCTAGCCTGAGCGACCGCGAAATTAGAGGGAAATAGCCGGCACAACAAAACCAGCCCTAGTTGATATTACATTTGCTATCTAAAGCCGGATCCGAATCTATCACTGCGGTTATCTGTTTCTTGTGCGTGTTTGAACGGAATCCTGAGTGACACGTCTGAAAGAAGAACTGTGTTTTGCTGCACGGACAAAAAAGTTCATTTCTTTCGGTTTTCAGTTTGTCCTGTTTTCAGGGCTTAAGCGGGTGTACAAACATTTGAAAACAAATCTCTAAGGACCAGGCAGTTATCAAGTCCAAACCCCCTGGCTCAGCACAGGGTCCAGGACCAGTTCTCCTCTTAAACAATTGGAAGTTCACCAATAGTTTACCAGCCAGTTTGGTGTCATGGTTAAGTGCACAGACTCTAATCTGGGAGAACCAGGTTTGATTCCCCACTCCTTCATTTGCAGCTGCTGGATGACCTTGGGCAAGCCGTAGTTCTGACAAGAGCTGTCCTTGAAAGGGCAGTTCTTGAAAGAGCTCTCTCAGCCCCGTCTACCTCACAGGGAGTCTGTTGTGGGGAGGGGAAGGGGAAGGAGTTTGTAAACCGCTCTGAGACTCCGAGTGAAGGATGGGATATAAATCCAATCTCCTCTTCTTCTTCTTCTAGATTCTCATGCCACTTCAAGTTTTGTTAGCAACATCACAAGCTGGTGTAGTTGAATGGATAAGGGACTGAATTATAATCGGATTCCTGGTCTAAATTTTACCTCCGTAATGCAGTGGCCTTAGTCAAATTGCTAATAACCTCATGGTACTTCATGCATGAGTGACAAAAACAACAGAAGCCATAATAACACCAATGAGAAGTTGTATCCTTGTAGTAATCTTGTATAGATCTTCAAATCCAGAGGAACGTATTCAAAAATGAAGGATGCTGGCAAAACGTTAGCATATTTTGTTATTTGGATCCAAAAGCCACCACAATTTATTGTGAGAATTTATTTTTAACATGAAAACGTTGCCAGGCATTTGAGCAGTGATTCTCAAAATATGAAAGAATCTTCTCTACAGATGGGACTGGAATAAATTGTAATTGATGGCTAAGGATGTGAATCAGTGCAGTGACTATCTACCTTTAAAGGTATCAGGTCAAAAAGCTTGGGGGAGAAAGCATGTTGAAGGTGCCTAAGCTCCCATTTTAATCCTTGATTTTTACAAATCTGATAGATCAAGGTGAGCAGCTGTGTTGGTCTGAAGCAATAGAACCAAGTTAGAGTCCGGTGGCACCTTTAAAACCAACAAAGTTTTATTCAAGGTGTGAGCTTTCGCGTGCAAAGCACACTTATATATATACAACCATGTTCTGTAATTCCATTTCATTGTCTGACGAAGTGTGCTTTGCACACGAAAGCTCACACTTTGAATAAAACTTTGTTGGTCTTAAAGGTGCAACTGGACTCTAACTTTGTTTTAAAAATCCAAGTACAAGAGCACTCACAACCAGTGTTCCCTCTAAGCTGAGTTAGTGTGATCTAGCTCACAGTTTTTTAGCCTCTGGCTCACACATTTTTGTCTTAGCTCAGGAAGGGATGGCTCCAGAGCAATGTTCCCTCTAGGCTGTGGCGTCTTGTGAGCAGAAATTCTACTTTGTGAGCTACCGGTATTAAAGTTGTGAGCGAGCAATTTGGCAACTGCATAAATCAGTTTGCTCTGGAGCCATCCTTCCTGAGCCAAGACAAAAATCTGTGAGCTGGATGCTAAAAAATGGTGAGCTAGCTCACACTAACTCAGCTTAGAAGGAACACTGCTCCAGAGCAAACTAATTTATGCAGTAGCCAGATTGCTTGCTCACAACTTTAATGCCAGTAGCTCACAAAGTAGAATTTTTGCTCACAGGACTCCACAGCTTAGAAGGAGCATCCAATGCCTTGGGGAAACCCATTATGACACTGAATAGTACCAACGAACGGACAGAAGATGTTGGCTAGAACTCCATGCCCTAGAAAAATGGATTTCCAGTATAAGCCCATAATGTCAGTAGTAGCCCTCGGTAACAGCCTTCGATCGTTCATTGTGACTACACTTATCTGGGGCTCGTAAGTTTGTTACAGCAGCGATTAAACTGGCCCGGAAGCATCTTTAGAGCCTTGCTTTCTGGGAATGTAAGTGATACCGCTTGCGTTTCCAAACTGGATTACAGTACATGGAAAATCCCACGGATGAACTGTAGCTCTAATTAGGAGAATCAGCAGCAAGGGCAGCAAATCCGGCATTGACTTGTCCTGTGCGGTTGAGAGCAAACTTGAATCCTGTCCAGAGTCCAAGGCATCATCATCCATAGCGTGGGAGGCTAAACTGAGTGACAGCAGTTGTCAGGCCAGCTTCTCTTCAAACACTCGGGAAACATCAGAAAGATTCCCCATTAACACATCTCGGTAGTTGTGTTCTGCACACTCTGCTTGTGAGTCTTTCTGCAAGAGCAGGTTTGTTCAGGAAGCATTGTTCTCAGCCATCAAGATCAATTTTGGTCAAAGGAGACTGGGCGGGTATAGTTGAAGTACCGACTGTAGGCAAGAACAAATTGCTTCCTTGTTAGGAAAGATAACTGGCTACCTAATGAGTTGTTGCTAGATTAGGTCTCTGGAGCCAAACATTTTGCCCAGAGGCAAGTAGCAGGCATATTAAGCCTGCCTGCACATATTTTAAGACAGGGTCCAAATACCACTTCTCCCAGCCTCTCCTTCTGAAACAGAATTAGTTTGTTTCAAGCTGGGAAGGCTGTATAATAAATTTCGCTGTTATCTTGGCTTCCGTTGACAAGGTGCTAACAAAACACTATCTTTTCAGATGGCTCAGAAGGGTGCAAACAAATGCTCTTCCCCAATATGCTCTCGCACTGTTAATCAACAAACAACATGAACATGAACGAATCCAAGAAATGACCTCCCCTACACAAAGAAAGAGGGCCATTTCCAAATAAATGTTTGTATTGTCACAGAATGCATGTTTGAACTCACAAGATTTCACTAACACACATACATGCACATACATACTCCTGCACTCAAAGATATCCACATTCTCCATCAAGAAACTGTTCGTATGAATTAAATTTATATAGGTTTGCATATTTTGGTTAGATAATTCTGCTTCTAAGACTAAAGGTGTCACATATTCTAGGCCAATGGCTTTCAGACTGGGGTTCTCTGAGGGTTCTCGGTGAAGGGAGGGGAAAGGCAAAATGGGAAGCAATGAGAGAGCCCTCTCAGACTCACTTCCACACAAAATGTCCGCTATGAGGAAATGGAGGAAAAGATGAGGCGTGTAAGGGAAGAGCCTTTGCAGGGCCTCTACTGGCATTCACAAAGCAGTGGAAGGGAACTGAGAGCCCTTTGCTTATGCTCTAAAGTGACTAGCTGAACTGCATTGCATGGGGAGGGCTCGGTAAAGGGAGCCAGTTCAGTGTAGTGGTTAAGTGCGCGGACTCTGATCTGGGAGAACCGGGTTTGATCCCCCACTCCTCCACTTGCACCTGGCTGGATGATCTTGGGCAAGCCATAGTTCTGTCAGAGGTGTCCTTGAAAAAAGAGCAGTTTCTGTCAGAGCTCTCTCAGCCCCACCTACCTCACGGTGTCTGTTGTGGGGAGGGGAAGGGAAAGGAGTTTGTGAGCCGCTCTGTTGTTTACATGGGGAGGAAGGAGTCAATAAGCCCTCTGCCCGTGTCTTGGTTTGTAGAGTGGCAAGTCAGTGGCCAGAAATAACACTGCTGGCCTTTCAACCCACCCTTAATGGCCCAAGTTTAAAAACAGTAGTCAGCCCGAAATCTAAGATCGCAACAGATGGATTCTGAGGGTCAGAGCTGCATCTGCTCTGGACCTAGCTTGGGTGGGTCTATTATTTAATTTTATTTAGCTATACCCTGCTTTCCTCCCGAAGGGTACCCAAGGGAGCATACTGACATCATTCTCCACTTCTCCATTTTATCCTCACAACAAACAACCCTGTGAGGTAGGTTAGGCCGAGAGGGACTGATTAGCCCAAATTCACCCAGCGAGCTTCCATGGCAAAGTGGGAATTCGAACCTGGGTCTCCCAGATCTCAGTCCTATGCTCTTAACCACTACATCACACTGACTCTCTTGCACCCCTGCTCCCATAATGTACATGCTCCCCACACCCCAATCGGGGAAGTTCTCACGTTTCAGTAGAAGTTAACAGCCTCCCCACTTGTATTCTACAACTCTGGGTTTCGAACTTCCCTTTCCATACAGACTAGCTTCCAATTAACTCCTGAATATCCAGCACTGAATTCTGTCCAGCCCATTGCAGGGAATTCTGGGATGCCATATGAAACACATTATCACTTCCCATTGTCCCCTTGGGTTGCTGCACTCTATGTGAGCCGGAAGAACTCTCTAGAACACTCCCGGCGTGTCCCAGCAACTGTCACCATGGGGAGGGAATGGGAATGGATGAGTTAATCATCTTCCAGAGACGCATAGCCATAGTGGTAATTCTGTTGCAGAATCCCTTAGGAGCCACCATGGAATGACGGAGCACTCTGGAACACAGTTTGGAAACAGCCAAGATTTTATATCTATTATATTGTGTATATATAATATTATATATCAAGCAAGGCTGGTAGCCAAACGATCCAATGTAGGAAAGATTGCTCATTTCCTGAGCTAAAATAGATCCTCTCAGTTGCTAGGAAAGCAATCAGAGGCTGTTCCAGCGCTTTTTCTCATGTCCTCCCCAATCACCGAATGTTCCCTTCAAGACAGCAGCCTGAAAATGATGGGAGAAGAACTCCTGTTCTTTGACATTCCGGCTCAGCAGTGACAGAGGAGTGGGTTTGTCTGTACCTTCTGAAAGCACAGCCCAATTTCTTCTGATTCTGGCTCTTCCTCTTCTTTGCCTTAGCACTTGTTGAGATTCTAAGCGCAACACTGATTCCATTTGCCCGCAGAGGTCAGGCTAATGAATTGTAGATTTTTAAAAAGACTGGTGAAATCTGACTTCGGATGCTGGAGTAAATGGGGAATCAGCAGAAATATTGTTTGGCTTCGCACAAGCAAACGAAGACAGGGCTGAGTGAAGATTGCACCTGGCTGGATGATCTTGGGCAAGCCATAGTTCTGTCAGAGGTGTCCTTGAAAAAAGAGCAGTTTCTGTCAGAGCTCTCTCAGCCCCACCTACCTCACGGTGTCTGTTGTGGGGAGGGGAAGGGAAAGGAGTTTGTGAGCCGCTCTGAGACTGCTTTGGGTAGTGAAGGGCGGGGTATAAATCCAATCTCTTCTCTTCTTCTTCTTCTTCTTCACTGTTGTTTACATGGGGAGGAAGGAGTCAATAAGCCCTCTGCCCGTGTCTTGGTTTGTAGAGTGGCAAGTCAGTGGCCAGAAATAACACTGCTGGCCTTTCAACCCACCCTTAATGGCCCAAGTTTAAAAACAGTAGTCAGCCCGAAATCTAAGATCGCAACAGATGGATTCTGAGGGTCAGAGCTGCATCTGCTCTGGACCTAGCTTGGGTGGGTCTATTATTTAATTTTATTTAGCTATATCCTGCTTTCCTCCCGAAGGGTACCCGAGGCAGCATACCGACATCATTCTCCACTTCTCCGTTTTATCCTCACAACAAACAACCCTGTGAGGTGGGTTAGGCCGAGAGAGACTGATTAGCCCAAATTCACCCAGCGAGCTTCCATGGCAAAGTGGGAATTCGAACCTGGGTCTCCCAGATCTCAGTCCTATGCTCTTAACCACTACATCACACTGACTCTCTTGCACCCCTGCTCCCATAATGTACATGCTCCCCACCCCCCAATCGGGGAAGTTCTCACGT
>NW_015172138.1:3208-40895 GCF_001447785.1 Gekko japonicus | reverse complement strand
TCTGTTGCAAAATCCCTGAGGACCCCCCATGGATTGCCGGAGCACTCTGGAACACAGTTTGGAAACAGCCAAGATTTTATATCTATTATATTGTGTATATATAATATTATATATCAAGCAAGGCTGGTAGCCAAACGATCCAATGTAGGAAAGATTGCTCATTTCCTGAGCTAAAATAGATCCTCTCAGTTGCTAGGAAAGCAATCAGAGGCTGTTCCAGCGCTTTCTCTCATGTCCTCCCCAATCACCGAATGTTCCCTTCAAGACAGCAGCCTGAAAACGATGGGAGAAGGAACTCCTGTTCTTTGACATTCCGGCTCAGCAGTGACAGAGGAGTGGGTTTGTCTGTACCTTCTGAAAGCACAGCCCAATTTCTTCTGATTCTGGCTCTTCCTCTTCTTTGCCTTAGCACTTGTTGAGATTCTAAGCGCAACACTGATTCCATTTGCCCGCAGAGGTCAGGCTAATGAATTGTAGATTTAAATCTGACTTCGGATGCTGGAGTAAACGGGGAATCGGCAGAGATATTGTTTGGCTTTGCACAAGCAAACGAAGACAGGGCTGAGTGAAGAGAGAAGAGAAGAGAAGAGAAGAGAAGAGAAGAGAAAGAAGAGAAGAGAAGAGAAGAGAAGAGAAGAGAAGAGAAGAGAAGAGAAGAGAAGAGAGGAGAAGAGAAGATTTATACCCCGCCCTTCACTAGGAGTCTCAGAACGGCTTACAAACCTACAAAGGTAGGTGGGGATGAGAGAGCTCTTTCGAGGACTGCTCTTGAGAGAACAGCTCTGAGAGGACTTGCGACTGGCCGAAGGTCATGCCAGCAGCTGCATGTGGAGGAGTGGGGAATCAAACCCAGCTCTCCCAGATTAGAGTCTGTGCTCCTAACCACGACACCAAACTGGCTTTACCCCCAAAGTGGGGTTAAAAAATTTTTTTTAATTGTATGCCAAGACTATTCTCAAATTCTGCACCAAGGGAAATTGAATCGTGTGACTACACAAATCATGTCTATCAATCCAATTTTCATTTGTTTCGTACAACTGATGATGTGTTTGTTCGCTGAATCATGACGCCTTTGGCCATCTAGTGGCTACGAAGAAGAGACTGGCCAGAAGCAGAAGAGGCTGCTACAAGCAGAAACTGGAGAAGCTTAGAGTCAAACTACTTGCAAAACTAAAGTTCTGCAGCTGGAACTTGAGACAATTTCTTTGACTCTAAACTGTAGCCATGAAAGACCAGGGAGGTGGACTATATGGACTGATTGCTGCAGCACTAAGGGGACGGGGGTTTAAACTCTTTGTCTATCCCCCTGCCATCCCTTCAATCAAAAATGCCCCCATCAGCTGCTTCTACCAGGAAGGGGAAAAGACCGATACTCCTGTTCTGTCTGACAGCCAGTTTGGTACAATGGTTAGGAGCGTGGACTCTAATCTGGGAGAACCGGGTTTGACTCCCCACTCCTCCACTCGCAGCTGCTGGTGTGACTATGGGTCAGTCACAAGGTGTTTCAGAGCTGTTCTCTCAGGAGCAGTTCTCGAAAGAGCTCTCTCAGCCCCACCTACCTTACAGGGTGTCTGCTGTGGGGAGGGGAAGGGAAAGGAGATTGTAAACTGCTCTGAGACTCCGAGTGAAGGGAGGATATAAATCCAATCTCCTCCTCCTCCTCTTCCCCTGGTAGTGTAGAGTGCCATCAAGTTGCATGCAACTTATGGCAACCAGTGTTCCCTCAAGGCAAGAGATGTTCAGAGGTGGTGTGCCATTGTCTGCCTCTGCTTAGTGACTCTGGACTTCTTTGGTGGTTTCCCATCCAAATACTAATGAGGGCTAGCCTGGGCCATTCAGGTCAGGGCTAAAAAGAAGCCCAGTAGGCTTCAACAGGGGAACACAAGGATCAGGGAGTCAAACTCCCCCTTCTGTCAGACCATAGCCCCAATCCATATCTGTCTTCCAGCAGCATCTTAGGGCTAAACACACCAATGTCCTGTGGAATCTGACTCACAGTTCTTATGTACACCCAAATCCAGCAAAGACAGTGTCTATGATTCCGCGGATGTGCAAGCGCAAATTGCAAGAACTATATTGAGAGGAGGATTATCACATGTCTGACCAGGGCAGCACACCTGCCTGCAGGTCGCTTTCAGTGCCTTTAACATTCCCTCCACCTGTTACAACAGATGAGCCCTAGATCAGGTGTCTTTTCTTTCCGATTTTCTCAGGCCAACCTAACAACAAAACCTAGACACGGTCTGGCAAGGCCTTGAATTGTTCCGGGAATATAGGAAACAGCTCTGAGTTTCAATATCAGGACAGGAAACAGGATATAATAAAATCCCATCTAAAAGCTTGTCTAGCCTATGTTCTCATCAGAGTCTTCCAACTGGAGTCCTCCTACGCAGTTTCAAGCGGAGGTCTGCCTAAAAACTGAGGCAGTGTCATGGGCAAGGACAGCACGAAAGACAATTAAAAAAACATGAACTTGAATAAATTGTACACAGTAAGAGCTATCGTTCTAAGTGTTTTAAGTCTAACACTCCTGCCCTATCCACATTTGCTTGGCAGTAAGGCAGGATGCTTTTAACAGAACTATTTTCTATCTAAAGCTGCAACCATGAATAGCCACTGAATCCAGTGGGACTTTACTTCCAAGGAAATATGCATAAAGATTTAACTGTTTGGGTGCATTAGTATTATAGTACAAATAGCACATCTTTATGTCTAATTAATAATTTGGAAATAGATTCAGTTGGGTAGCCGTGTTGGTCTGAAGCAGCAGAACAAAATTTGAGTCCAGTAGCACCTTTAAGACCAACAAAGTTTAGTTCTGAGAAGAAGAGGAAGAGGAAGAAGAGGAAGAGGAGAGGGAAGGGGGAAGGGAGGAGGAGATTGGATTTATACCCCACCCTTCACTACCCAAAGGAGTCTCGGAGCAGCTTACAATCTCCTTTCCCTTCCCCTCCCCACAACAGACACCCAGTGAGGTAGGTGGGGCTGAGAGAGCTCTCTTGAGAACTGCCCTTGAGAGAACAGCTCTGAAAGAACTTGTGACTGACCCAAGGTCACACCAGTAGCTGCAAGTGGAGGAGTGGAGAATCAAACCCAGTTCTCCCAGATTAGAGTCCGCACTATACCAAACTGGCTCAAAATTTTGTGTGCATGCACACTTCATCATCTTCATTTACTTTTCCGGGTTGAAAACAAAGAATCCTATTCAATTTTTTTAGCTTTTTTGAAAAAGATGGACATTTCAAGAGAAAAATGTTGTCATGATATTTCATGTCTAGTCTAGCACATCAGAAGTACATGCCAGCACTTGGACTACTTTATGCCAACAACACAGTTCATACACAAACAGGCAAAAACCTTTTAAAAAATGTATACATCCACTCCTACAATGTCCTGAGGATACTCAACAGACTGTATATGGTCCATGCAATTTTGATTGGAAGAGTGCTGCAACACAGACAGGTATTAGAGCAATCCAATATAACATAAACTGGAATTTAAAGAACTGACTCTTTTCTAAAGTTTACCGGCAGTAGTTTTTCTGCCCTCTTTCCTGATGCTCTGATACAAGAGTTCCCCACATCAGAGATGTGTGATCTAGAAAGGACGGTTACCAGGGGGATGAAGTCTGTGGAAAGAGGGTTCAAAGAATATCTTTTCCCCCTCATTGTCATCTCCAACAGAGTTTTCTAAGAAGGCATGAAAAAATAGCTGGGCTGCAGGGGGGTAAAGGAATTCCTTAATTATTACAGAAAGTAGGAAATCTGAGTGATGCAGGATTAGAAAGGAAGGCTCAGTTTGACACCGTTTCCCTAGAGAACTGTCTGGTCAGATAACAGGACACAGGGGAAAACCTCTGGGCAAACTTGTGCTCCTTATGGCTTTGAGTTATCATTCATTCATTTACAACTTCTGTCTCGGCTTCAAGGCTTACACTGCACAGCAGATGATAAACACATTAAAACTCAAATCAGGGAACCGCCAATGAGTGTGGCAAGAAGATCAACTCCAGGAGGCCCCAGGAGGGCCATGCAACACGTTATGCCCAAAGAAAGGACAGCTATGTGGGGTGCTTGGAAAATATCCACCATTAGAGCAACAGAGCACTCCATGGGACATGGGTACAGAGCACTCCATGGGACATGGGTACGGAAGAACTGATATGACCCTCTTCATACGCCATCATTCTCACTGATTTGTTCACCCTTTTTCACACTACTGTCCTGGATTCTTTTCTTTCTTCTCATCATGCCATTTATATGCAACTGATGCAAAAATATCCCGTGAAGCTGCCATCACACAGACCAATGGTCTGCCAAGGTTAGTCCTTTGTATTGTGATTGGCCAGAGGATTTTCACATGATCTCAGGGCTGCCAGCTCCAGCTGCCATCACACAGACCAATGGTCTGCCCCACCTTTGTATTGTGACTGGCCAGAGGATTTTCACGTGATCTTAGGGCTGCCAGGTCTCTAATTTTGGAAGGAATTAGCTGTTGTTGCTATAGAAACACCCAGCATGTGTGTGTGTTTCCTTCTTTTAAAAAGTGTGCAAATTGCTAAGTGGTAAAAAGTAACAGTATCAGTCCACTTGGTGGAGTAGGAAGCATTAGAAATAAGATATAATTTAGGTACAGAATAGTGCTTATTGTAGATAAAGTAATTATGATGAAAATGCTTCCATTCAGCACATTACATTGCTGCAATCCTTATGTTTGTGTGTGTGGGTGTGGCGGGTATGATATCTGGATTCCCTTTGTTTTGTAAAATCAGCAATTTCACATAAATATTTTCCTTTCCTTGCAATTTCAGGAAGGCTTTATAGTAGCTTTAACACTCCTTAGCTGTGAAAGTTTTGATGTGACACCTTATCTAAGCTTGTATTTGAGCCCCATATAAGAGGATTTAAACATTATTGTTCTGTAGAGTGTTTTTCTGCTTATATTTACCTTTCTTCAAGGAACCCAGGGTAGGAAACATGGTGGAATGTCACATTACCCAGTTTCTCCTGGTTTCTAGCCGGTATTCTTCCGTTTTGAGGTGAACCGGTACAGGGCTGCCATTTCACACATGGCTTGCCCCTACCGGAAACCAGTCGATTCAGAAGCGGTTTGGCATTTCAGACATGCACCGCTTTGTTTTCCCGCCGTTTTCTTCCCGTGCGGGTGATTGATTTTTTTTTAAAAAAAACATGTTCGATTTATAGCGCTATAGCAGTATAACAAAACACTCCATGCATTCCAATGGGATTGATATAGTGCTATTCCATTATAACAGCCAGAGATCACCCGTGCGGGCGAAAAAAGGCGGGAAAAAAGCGTATCCGAACCGGGAGAGGGAACTGGAGACTACTCAGAAGCAGTTGACAGGTGAAACGCTTCAGTCCTGGTTCCTAAACGGGACTGAAGCTTTTGTGTGTGAAATGGCAGTTACATTCCGGCAGGGAACCGATTCTCAAACGGGTTCTGCCTGAAATGACAGACCAGAACCCGTTTGAGAACCAGTTCCCTACCGGGAGATATCACCTGTCTGAAATTCCCCCTGGAGTGAAACGGTCCATTGAGCGCTGCAAGTCAGAAAGAAAAGCTCGAGACCAATTTACTTCAAAGAAAACACCTTTATGATTTGTTATTCACTGGATAATTAAAGAAGATATATTTCTCCCTAACAAGGTTTCGTTATCATATCACGGTTGTTTTTCCTTACAAAGTCCAGCCTGTCCCGTGATCTCTCGTCCTTGACTTTACCACCTGGAGGTTGGCAATCCTACATGACTGACACACCACCTGATCCTTTCCACTGGGGATGGATTTCCTAGGGTTAGGCACCACCCCATGAAAGTTTCCATCACCCAACACAATTTCCCGCCTACCCCACTCCGCCAGAGAAAGAACTTGGTTCGACAGGACAGGATATGGGCCTGAGTATAACCAACCCAAGCACGAACTGATAACTGAGGTAAAACTGACGGGAAGAAGATGGTTTCTTTTAAAAAGTGAGCAAGAACAAAGCATATTTCAGAACACACACGACCACTGAGGTAAATACTAACACCTAACCAGGGGCTGTAGGAGGTTAGGTTTGACATAGTACACGCCTCAGGGAAACCATAAGGCGTTGTTACCATATACGGACAAGCACTGTGCTGGAATTCAGTTTTGCACCAAGCCCAGCAAAACCCTGCGGCTCTTCTGTACACTCATTTCCCTCAACAAGGAAATTTAGCCCAAAGATCTAATACCTTCTCAGCTTTTTAATTCCCAAACCAGTTAGAATAACACTCAAAACTCGACTTCTTTCAACATTCAAAACTTAACTTCTTCTGACTAACCACCTCCCTGTCAATCTTAACTTTTCTAAGTATAGCTCCTATTGGCTGACTCAGAGCACTGTTGTGTCTCTGCAGTTCGTTTCTGTGCTCTGCCTGTCACATGGAGGTCTGAACCTTCTACATACAAACCACACGCTCGGCCACTACGTCACAGCCCCTCTCCCAGGATCTCAGACACAGATGAGCCTCTTCCTGCCCAAGATATCAGGGAATGAACCCGGGAGGTTCAGCATACGAAACAACCAAAAGGGGCCCAGCTATTCCCTTTAATTCGTGTTCGTTTTAATGGGGAAAATTCAGCATGAGGAAAGAAAAATTGCTGCTGAGGGGGGAAAAACTCATAAGTTCGTTTCTCAGAAATGGAGAAACTAAACTGAATGGGAGATATTCAGGCAACTCCGGCTTGGTCCTGGAGATTTGGGGGCAGAGAGTTGGAGGAAGGTGGGGTAGTACCTCAATGGCAAAGTGAGGTCAGTCTAGGACTTGTGTGTCTCCTAGAGCCTGCCTCCAGAAGCTGCCATGTCCTCCAGGGCAACTGATCCCTTTAGTCTGCAGATCATTTGTAATCCAGGTGGTAATTCCAGGCCCCACCTCGGAGCTGGTAAGCAGACATCTTTCTAAATCTGGTCTCATCCCTAGATGGGTCAGGAAAGTACAAACCCCAACAGGAGCTTGTGTACAGATCTGCTCCCAGCAATCACACTGAAAACAGTTTTTGAGTAAATAAAGCAACTGGTTTGGTTTACGTCTTTCCTGCTGTGTTCTAATGTTTTAATATCCTGCTGTTCAAACTCTTAATTTTTATACTGGATATTTATTATTTTGTGTGTGGGAGGGGGTGTTTATTCTTTTAAATTTGTCACTGTGAGCTGCTTTGAGCGTTCGCTGCCACCACCGAGACGAAAGGTTATAAATACTGAACAAAAAATGCACAAATCTTCCATGGCTTCCCCCAGAGAGGGGCCGTAGCTTAATGGCAGAGCACCTGCTTGGCATGCAGAAGGTCCCAGTTTCAATCCCCGGCATCTCCAGTTAAACAGATCAGGTAGCAGGTGATGTGAAAGACCTCTGCTTGAGACACTGGAGAGTTGATGCCAGTCTGAATAGACAGTACTAACTTTGATGGACCAAGGGTCTGATGCTAAGGCAGCTTCATGCGTTCATGTGCAATTCTAGATGTTGTGGGGTGTTGAGAAGTGTCTGCTAGAGATCTAGACTGGGGATAGCATAGAAGTTGCCTGCATAAAATACACCCGATTCGTGCTTCATGGGTCCCGTATACTTGCGAAACAGATGTTAGCAATTTAGCATGTGGCCTGATTTCAGGATGGCAGCTCCAATTCACAATAACAGCTAGCAACTAGGGATGGGTCCACATGCACAGCTTTGTCCGGTATAGGGTTGTTGAGATTTTATTGGGGGGGGGGGGTTGTATTTTTATATACTACTGTAATGGTTTTAAATGAACTGCATTATTTTATTTGTCAGCTACCCTGGGCCAGAGAGAGGCAGAACTGAAAGATTCTAAAACAAATCGATAAGGGTTCGATCCCTTTCAAGTACTGGGGGTTCAGTCTGAAAAACTTCCATCAACATTTGCAAACTTCTACTGAGCAGAACCCCGAGAGTGGAAGAGGAATGGTTTCCCCCACTCCTAACCTACTCTCCCTCCTGGGGCCTGCAGTGAAGGCAGACACTGGTGGAGCAGGAGATTCCAACCGTAGGACTTGCAGTGCAATCTTAAACAGAGCCACACCCTTCTACGTTCATTGAAATCAATAGTTATAGAACGGAGCACCTCTGTTTAGGACTGCACAGTTAGAGATGGGCCTCAAAGGGCCTGGATTCAAGTCTCCCAGCATAGCTCCAGTCTTCCAGCAGTGAGTCAGGCACTTTGAAATGGTCTTTTCAAGTGGCTGGCTTGCTTCTGTGAGCCCAGAACTATGCAGTTCTGGTCTTCAAGAAGTACGCCTAGGCAATTAGCAGATCTGGATCAGGTGTCAGCTGGAGTGCTCTTAAGAAGTCCCTTGTAACAGGAGCAGTCCAAAGGAGAGAGGACTCTGTTTCAACTGCAAACTTTGATCAAATCAGATCAAAAGGCAGGATAACTGCATGCAACAAAATTAAGGCAACATTATTTTACTACAATATGATCCAGAAACGTTACAGTCGTCGTGGTTGTATTGAAAGAAGTGATGGAAATCCCTAGGGGGTTGAATACTTTGCACACAGAAAAACTGATATTCAGATCATTAAGTTTCAACTCAGAAAGTTCATTACAGCACTTAGTAGTAAAATTTAGCGATTCGCTTTGGTGTGCAGCCTTTCTAATGATGGCATATTTAACATACTGATGCTCTTGATCAGTTTAGGATGCTCCAGAGCACAAAGCTGTCTGCACTGTAGCTACCATAACATTGCCAACCTTCTCCCTGTTCATATTTTCTTTTTAAAACAGCCTTGACCAGCCGATAGGGACCAGTATTAGCTGTGCAATTAGGATGGCTGGCTTCTGATGCTTTAATGCAAGGATGGCCCAGGAAGAAAGGTTCCAGACTTTTTTGTTACTCTGCATTGCTACGTTTGAGTATAATCTGCAAGATTCAATTTTGAAATCTCTTTTTCCAGCCCAAAGGCACCAACTGGCATGGTAAATCCAGTTTGGCCACTTGAATTCCATCTGCATTGCCGTGACTTCACCCCAATCTATTGTTTGCTTCAAGTATGGAATGTTCACACAGTTCAGCTCACAGTCACACTGCACCGTGTGTTTTTTAGTCTTAATGCTGCACTATGCAAACTGTTTGGCCATACCTGAGGATATCAATGTAGATTGTCCATGCCAGAGTGCATCCAGTATGAACATAATTTGAGGATGAAAATATGAGAATACATGGTGGACATTTGGAGCAAAGTATAGTGGTTAAGAGTGGTGGACTCTAATCTGGAGAACCGGGCTTGATTCCCCACTGTTCCACAGGAAGCCTGCTTGGTGATCTTGGGCCAGTCACGGTTCCCTTAGAATCCTCTCAGCTCCACCTGCCTCACAAGGTGCCTGTTGTGGGGAGAGGAAGGGAAGGAGATTGTAAGCCTTTCCAAGACTCCTTAAGGTATAGAAAAGTGGAGTATAAAAACCAACTCTTCTTCTTCCAAGGCAAAATCTGCTCTGGAAATCTTTGCAACTGAATGCTATAATCAGTGAACTGCACTATAGGTTTGGCAATCTAACAGTGCAATGTGTTGTGCACTTTCTTGGGAGAAAGCCCCACTGAGTAGTATTCTGCGTATACCTGCTTAGGATTGCTTTCTAAAAGCGGCACCATGTACACTGACATTCTTATGCAGCCTCAAAAGCTACACAGATTTTTAAAAACCCTATAGCACCTCTTCTAAGAATGAAATATAGTGCAACATATTGACGGGAAAGTGTGGATTTGGGGTAAACTTGGCAGATGCTTTGAAATGCTATTCCACTTTCATAAAACCGCAGATTTTGACAGCAACTCTCCACTTTGCTGCTCAGCAGGAGTTGCCGAAAGCTGCTAGATCTACGAATAAAGAATAGTTGGCAGTATAAAATGTGTCCATGATTTTTTCTGTGTGTGCAGACCTACTCACCCGTGGAATGTGCATGCTGCAGAGCCCTGTTTACTTCCATATACTATGCTGCTTTAAGAGGTAACAACAACAACAACAAAACCCCAATAATAATAATATCATATGGCAGTGTGTGCAGTATAGCCAGGAGATCCTAAGATTGTCTGGCAACTAGAAGCTCTTTTAGTGTTAAGCACAACTAAGTGGCGAGCTAGACTTTTTTTTGGCAAGAGACGTTTCAGAGGTCGTTTGCCATTGCCTGCCTCTGTGTCGCAGCCCTGGTATTCCTTGGAGGTCACCCTTCCAAATACTAGCCAAGGCTGACCCTGCTTAGTTTCCGAGATCCGATGAGATTGGGCTGGCCTGGTCTAATCTAAAGGCAAAAGTTAAGACCTACCCCCCCTTATAATGCAGGGTTGGCCTCATGTAATACAGCCAGTCTAAATCCAGTAAGTCCACAGAGCCAATTACTCTCTTCTATTCTTGTCGGTCCACCATCTAAATTTTAAGCACTAAATATAATGTACTGTTTATGGACAGGGCATGACCAGTTGTGTCAATCTGCTCTTAACCTCCCGTCTGTCTAGTTTATCCGGATGCTGTAGCTGATTGGGATGTTGAATTTTCTTCAGCATGTCAGCGGAAGGAAAGAGGAAAGAACTTGAGCAAAGAAGGTCATGTCTTTGTAAAAAGCAGAGAGAGATGATGCCGTTGACCTCCCTTGTGATGGCAAAAATGATGATTAAACAGAACAGCTTTGGGGATCTCTACTGAAGTGCCAGATTTTGACAATGAGGCAGAGAGGCTGAAAGTATTAAAATATGAGGTACATTTAGATCAGGGATGGCTAACTGGCTGCCCGTGGGCCACAAGAGGCCCCTGAAATGATTTCAGTTGTCCCCTGGTGTGGGGCCACAATAGCACTGTGCTGAAACTCTCCACTGTAACTGATGAAATGTATGTATCACTGTCATGATCTGGTCTGGGAAGCACGGCCTAGCCAGACAAGAGGCCTGTGCAGGAGTGGGAGGAGGGGCCTACAACTCCCAGGGGGCCTTGGGAGGCTTGGGCCGAGGGGAAGATTCTAAAGAGACCGTTAGAGTCTGTTAGGGAATGAAGTCTGGGAGAGTCAGTTAAGGCGGTTGCTGGCTGATGGTGGATGGTTGCTGGAGACTCTCTGAGAGAAAAGGGGAGAAGCCCCTCCATCCTTTGCCTCCCTGCGGCTGGGTCCTGGGAGTCGAACCAAAGTAAGGCATCTGCATTAAGTTTATTTTCTGTTGGCTTTTCCACCTGTTACCCGGTTGAAGCACCTTGCCCCAATCTTTCTCCTAATAAACCCTGTGCTGTTTAATTTATTTTGGTGTCTGCCTGGGTCATTCACGCCCGTAGTGCTCGGTCAACAAGGGCTAGGGAGACACCCTGGGACTCCCGAGGGGCCCGAAAGTCCAGGGTGGTGGCGGCGAAAACCAAAGACCCCTCTGTGGTCATGACAATCACAAAACCAGGAAATGCTGGCACTGATAGGAAGGCTTCACAGTGGGGTGGGTGGGGTGGATTTCACATCTTAGGAAGACTGACACAGTCACCCCCCCGTTACC
Organism: Gekko japonicus; assembly: GCF_001447785.1. Classification (NCBI taxonomy): domain Eukaryota; kingdom Metazoa; phylum Chordata; class Lepidosauria; order Squamata; family Gekkonidae; genus Gekko; species Gekko japonicus. The sequence continues at coordinate 29,371 of NW_015172138.1, read as the reverse complement.
CCCAAAGCACTCCCGACACCGAGACCCATTTTAGTTGTACCTCAAGATCCTCTGCCCTGACCTAGATGACGCAGGATAGCCCAATATCATCAGATCTCGGAAGCTATGCAGGGTCCATCCTGGTTGGTACTTGGATGGGAGACAACCAAGGAATACCAGGGTCTCAATGCAGCCACAGGCAATGGCAAACCCCCTCTGAATGTCTCTTGCCTTGGAAACCTTACAGCAGAGATGTCAAACGCATTTGTTATGAGGGCCGGGCCATGTGTGCCATAAAATGTAATGCCAGGTACTGGAGTTAGAAACTGTATAAAGGACGGCAGCTGGTAAACTCCGAGTTGGTGTGTCCTCACTGCAAGGCCCCCTGGGGTGGGAGGGGGGTGCAGAGGACCGAAGAGGCAACAGTGCAATGCTGGGCAGATGCTCCCACGATGCTTGACTGCTGCAGGCGAGGTTGTTCTGCTGTGCTAAAGTCTGCTCCGCCCACTCCCCTCCAGCACTCCCTCCCTTGTATCAGTTGCTCGCAGGCCGCACAGGAGCCCTGGATGGGCCATATCCGGCCCCCGGGCCTTATATTTGACACCCATGCCGAATAGGGTTGCCATAAGTCAGCTGGGTCTTGATGGCGCTTTCCACTACCACCACGAAGAGACCCCAGGGGACCAGGTAGATGGGGATGAGCCCCAGTTTTCCACTACATTATTAAACAATGGTTTAGAATCGATTTTCAAATAAAGGAGATCCCCCTCCAAGTTGAGATTTTTGGTCTGTTCCTAGCCATGGCTGGAGGAACGTAGAAGGCAGCGCCCCAGCTTCTAACCAGAAGTAAAGTTATCTTAGAGTGACTAGGGAAATGTACGGAGCAGCTGCATGGTTAAGCTTTTATTTTCTATCTCTTGCTTCTGTAGATACGAACGACCTGTTTTGTTCTTGCTGTTAGATCTGTGCTTATTCTGTTTCCTTTTTATTCCTTTTCTTTTCTCCACCCATATGAACTTCTCCGTTGTTAATCGCAATATGTCCTCTGGAGCTTTCCTTCTGCACTGTTCAAAAGAACCCCCTCATTCAAGCTATCTTGGAGAGGCGAAGGAAAGGTTACTTATTCCTGTGGAAGGGTTTCTTTCTTCTCCTCCCCATCTTCTCAGAATCCAGGCAGGTACCTGTCCATGGTACTGAATGAAATTACAGAGGCACTACAACCATCTCGTTAAGTTTAAATGTTTGCGGCTGGTGACATATGGAACATTCCTCCCCACATAGACACATACTGTGGGGGGCCCCTCCAAGCTCCTCTCACTCTTCACTCCAGCCTCATAGCAAAATCCCTCCCCCCAGGTCACCACACCTGCCAGCTCTACCACATTTTCATCAAGGTACGGAACAAAGTTCTCTGACATTTTCACTTTCAAAACTGCACTTTAATGCCATGCCTCGCTTTTGAATTTTGCATGTAATGCGCGTGTTCTGCACATGTACATGCAATGTTAGTTGTGATTCTGCACCACATGCTCCACAACCATGAAGTCTGTAATGCACAAACTTCATTATCACGGAACGCTGTTACCTTCCCACCGAAGTGGTACCTATTTATCTACTTGCAATTTCTTGCTTTCGAACTGCTAGGTTGGCAGGAGCTGGAACTAGAGACAGGAGCTCACCCCGTCTTGCGGTACCCGGGTCTTGAACTGCTGAACTACTGACCTTCCACAGCTTGCAGTTCAGCGTCTTAATGCCATGCCTCGCTTTTGGATTTTGCATGTAATGCACGTATTCTGCACGTGTACATGCAACAACCATGAAGTTTGTAATGCACAAACTTCATTATATCTTCATTATATTTACTTCTCTTGATACATTTATATACCACCTTTCTGCATTATATTTACTTCTTTTGATACATTTATATACCACCTTTCTGCATTATATTTACTTCTTTTGATACATTTATATACCACCTTTCTGCCACAGCATCTGAGGCAGTCTGTCACTGAAAAGAACACATGCAAGATAATGTATGCAGTCTGACAAGGAAAGGGGACAGGAAAGGGAGAGGGAAATAATTAAACTTAGATATAAACTCTCAGATAATTTATAAAACGTAAAATATTAATATATAGCTTGACAGTTCATAATGGGGTCAGTTCACGCATCAAAATGCATCTTCATTGCCCAGATAGCTCTTAAGAATACAGTGGCTGGCTATCCCTGCTTTCGACGGTCCCATCACTGAGCTCATCCCGACCTGGATACCCCAGGATAGCCTGATCGCATCAGATCTTGGAAGCTAAGAAGTGTTGGCCCAGATGAGTATTTGAATGGGAGGCCACCAAGGAATACCAGGGTCATGACACACAGGCAGGCAATGGCAAACCACCTCTGTACATCTCTCACCTCGAAAACCCTACAGGGTAGCCATAAGTCAACTATGACTTGACGGCATTTTCCACTAACAACATCACTGAGCTCAGAGATAATGCCCATGCTTCAGGTAGCAGGCATAAGTCCCTTTCCCCTCCAGAATTCTGCATTTTTTTATATAGCACCCCTGTCAGGATCTTCACAAGCATTCCAGTGCTTTCTGTGCCTCTGAGTTCCATCACTGCCATTGAACACATCATTTATTTATTTACTTCACATACAGCACACTTTTCTGGGTGAGGCTCAAGCCAGAATATAGGGGGACACGTTAGAGGTTTATACAATTCAAGAAGCCGCGATCCACGATACTCATGGGGGGGGGAAGCTCCACATAGAGGAGTAAGCCACCACAGGTAAGCCTTCTCCCCTTCTCCCCTGCCTGGCCCCGACGGAAATGGCCATGCAGCTCCGAGACACCTGGCCCTCCAAACCTCCCCTGCCCCTCCCTGGCCCCAACGGCGAGGCCTGTGCAGCTCCAAGCCACTGGGCCTGCCCCCTACGGCAATGGTGGCGAGGCCTGAGCTCGGCCCGCCAAGCCTTCTCCCTCCCCCTCCCCTAGTGGTGGTGAGGCCTGGCCAGCCCGCCAAGCTTTCCCCGCCCCCGCGGAGAAAGCTTGGGCTGAGCAGCTCACAGCCACCAACCCGTCAAGCCTTCGACCTCCTTCCCCCAAGCGGCAGTGAGGCAGTTCTCAGAGAGTTCCTTGCGCATGCCCAGGGAATGCTCTTTTACTTTTGGGGAGATTTAAGTATCCCCCCCATATTTTTTTCAACTTTTCAGATTTTTCTACACATCTGGGGATTGCCCCAAATGTGCAGGAAAATCTCTTTGCCCCCTAGGTGCCCCTGATGTGCGGATTTAGATATCCGCAGGCAGGGGGCACCTTGGCTATTAGATCTATAGATGCCTGGGGTGGAGAGAGTTGACAAAGAGACATTTTTCTTCCTCTTCCAAAATACTAGAACTTGAGGGCATCCAATGAAACTGATGTAGTAGATTCAGGACAGACAAAAGGAAATACTTCTTTACACAGTGAGTTATTAAAATCTGGGATTTGCTGTCAGAGCATGTAGTGATGGCCACAAGCTTTAAAAGGGGATTAGACAGATTGATTGTGAGTAAGGATAACCTCCACATTCAGAGGCAGTCAACCTCTGAATCCCAATGCCAGGAGGCAACATCAGGGGAAGGCCTCAGCCTCTGTGCCCTGTTGTTGGCCATCCAAAGGAACTGGCTGGCCACTGTGTGAGATAGGATGCTGGACTGGATGGACCACTGGTCTGATCCAGCAGGGCTCTTCTTATGTTTTTAAAAAATCAATGCAACTGTGCAGCATATTACTAACTGAGCAGCATATTACTAACATTAACTAATACAGACACAAAACAGGACATAATTAGTGTTCCCCCTAAGATGAGTTAGCGTGAGCTACCTCACACTTTTTTAGCCTCTGGCTCACAAAGTTTCGTCTTAGCTCAGGAAGGATACTTCCAGAGTCAACTAATTTATGCAGCAGCCAAAGCGCTCGCTCACAACTTTTAATGCCAGAAGCTCTCAAAGTAGAATTTTTGCTCACAAGACTCCACAGCTTAGAGGGAGCGTTGGACATAACTTACCACAAACAATGCAGAAAATGGATTACAGAAGCAGAAAACAAGGCAGTTAAGAATAATAAACAGGGTAATGGGCTACATTTTTAAAAAGAATCCTTAAGTTGTTAGGAATGAATGGATAAGAAAGGAAGAACTGCGCACATTCTCTCCCAACAGTTTTTAATTTGTGAACCAGGCACACTGTTTGCTTTGGATACTGGTTCTGATTATGTATGATGCATTTTAATTTAAAAAATCTAAAAAATAAACAAACAGGGCAACAGACTGCAATCCTGTGCCCTTAATGACAAACTACCATTTTCCATTTTGTCCCAAACACACGGTATGATTTGCTCTCCAGTTCCCAAAGCAGGATTCCAAACCATAGCTTAATCCTGCCCTGAAGATCTGATTTGGAGGCAAAAGAATCAACCATGCCTGAGGATTTCCAAACCTTATTACTGCAAAGAAAAAACAGGGTATGTCTTTACGCATGAATTCAGGTGTTCGGTCAGTTTCGCACTTTCATCTGAAATGGCCAACTCAATGGAACTTCCTCAGCCAGGAGTACTATACCTCAGGATGCCGTTTACTGGAGCCTTTCACCTTCATCCTCCTTTCTGAACACCCAGAGCATCTGCCTAGTGGCTGCTGGGAGCAACATACTTCACTAGATAGATCTTGGTCAGCTCCAGCAAGGCAGTTTACTACAGAGCTATGACTTTCCGACCCACAGCTAAAAACACAGCTCTGCATTTTTCTACTCGGTGACAGATTTTCTTGACCGACGGTAAATGCAGCTAGCAGTGGGTTTAAAGGTTCTCTCCTGCCTTGCTCGACACTAGAGGGAAATTTAAGCTATAGCCGGTCAGACTTCATTTCCTCCAGCTGTTCTTGCCAAAACAGAATAATTCTCAGGTTGCCCATCCCATCTGCACACATTTCCCCCCCTCTTTGTACAGCTTAAGGAGCATTATCTCAAAAACATTATAATGTTAACAAACAAATGCTTTACCTTCTGTGACATGGCTCTGTTTAAACCGGCAGCTGAATCCTCCAGCCATGAATTCCAGTTTTAAAAAAAGAATATAGAGCAGGAAAAAACAAGCACATTCCACGAAACTAAGATTTTCACGCCCCGCTCTGTTACACTAGTAATAAATAGTACAGGCTTCCTCTACTCCTAATCAGCTTAGACCATTTGGCTTTTCCTAAATATTCTTTTGTTGTGCTCCCCCCTCCCCAATATACCCAACCAGGACTCATTCTGCTGCGGGAAGCAATTCTCCTCATTACAGGGTCCATTTGATTTACCACGCTCAGCTACTGACTGCAACTTCATGTAAATAAAGGGGGGAATGCTGTTTTTAAACAGAGGGGAAATGCCTTTTCGTGATGCAGTTTGAATGAAAGGACACACCAAAGCCGAACACAGAATTGAGCACAATGGGCTATAGTTACAATCCAAGTTGGTACGACTGCCCTCCAGCCTGCTCAGGCAAGCTTGCCAGTACCACTTCCAGTGGAAACATAGAGGGCTTGAATTTATGAGCAAACAGCTTGTGGACCACATGACTTGTATGTGACCCACACGGGCCTGTGCTTCAGTGGCAGAGCATCTGCTGTGAGGGCAGAAAGTCCCAGGTTCAAACCCCCCCCCCAAGTCCTCCAGTTTTAAAGAAGGATCAGGTAGTGGGTGATGCAACACACCTCCACTTGAAACCACAGAGAGCTGCTGCCAGTCAGAGTAGACAGTACTGACCTTGACAGACCCAGTGGCCAGACTCAGTAGAAGGAAGCTGCATTTCGGGATTCTGCCTGCGGCTCAGTGGTAGAGCATCTGCTTTGCGTACAGAAGGTCCCAGGTTCAATCCCCAGCGTCTCCAGGTAAAAGGATCGGGTGGTAGGTGATGTGAAAGACTTCTTGCCTAAGACCCTGGAGAGCTGCTGCCAGCCAGAGCAGACAATACTGACCTTGAGATGCCAGTGTTCTGACTTGGTGTAAGGCATGTCCATTGGTACCTTCTTTGCACAGCAACCCCTACTAGTTATTACGATCTGACACAGGTATGAAGAGCACTTCTGCACTGAGGGACTAGATCTCCCAGTTTTACACTGACTTAGCAGTCTCCTCCAAACATTATCCCACACTGTTTCTCCTCAGTGATCAGAGCAGCATACATGTTTCTCCAGTCCTCATTGTATCCCCACAGCAGCCATATGTAAGAGAATGACTTAACCCACCCATCAGGCATCTTCACAGCAGATGGCCGTTTGGGTCTTCTTCTCCTGGGTCCTCGTTTGACCACTCTAATCGTTGCACCACTACCAATCCCAGTTCTCTTGCCAGCATGATAAAAAGAGAATACTCTTAAGAATTGGATGTATGTGGCTATGTGGGATTCCTCATCTTCAGTTGATTTCCATTTCTCAAAGATAATGGCACCATTTTGGCTCACTATTTAGAACCAGAATCATAGAATCGTAGAGTTGGAAGGGACTCCTAGGGTCATCTAGTCCAACCCCCTGCACAATGCAGGAAATTCACAAATATCTCCCCCTCCACACCTCCGGTGACCGCTGTTCCACACCCAGAAGATGGCAAAAAACCTCCAGGATCTCCAGCCAAACTGGCCTGGAGAACAATTTTGCTTCCTGACCCCAACATGGCCATCAGCATTTCCCTGGGCATGTAAGAAAGGGCCACAAGAACTAAGCACTGATGCAACCCTTCCTGCTCTCCCTCTCGTGATCTGCCTAAGTTCACAGAATTGCTGTCAGATGGCCATCTAGCCTCTGTTTGGAAAACCCCAAGGAAGGAGAGGCCCCACCTCCAGGAAGCCTGTTCCACTGAGGAACCACTCTAACTGTCAGGAAGTTCTTCCTAATGTTTAGCCGAAAACTCTTAATTTAATTTCAACCCGTTGATTCTGGTCCGACGTTCTGGGGCAGCAGAAAACAACTCTGTACCATCCTCTATACAACAGTGAAGTCGCTCACTTAACAAAGTAGTCGGAGAGTGATTCAGCAAAAGATCAGCTTTATTCAACGATTGTAACACAACTCCAACACGGATCAACTCTGATAGCCAGAACAGCTTTAATGCCTTTTTAAACTCTCCCGGCTAATATAGCCATGCCTTTACTGTACACTACCAACCAATGAGATTGTTTACATAAGGACCAATCATCGACGTTCCCGCTCAGGGAGCTTGCTGATATGCGATTGGTTGGTTCTTCCTGGGTTAGCCATGCGATTGGATGTATTTGGATCCTAGCCCAGGACGAAGCTTAACATTACATTTCTATGAGGCGATTCGCATACATGTTTAGGCATTCAATGACAGCTATTGAATACAGTACAAACAGCCCTTCAAGTACTTGAAGATGGTTATCGTATCACCTCTCAATTGTCTCCTCTACCGGCTAACTAGAAAGAAGCATCAGGATGGAAATCCAATCAAGGGTCATTCACACTGGCCCACCCCACATGGATTTTCTCTGTGCTTTATTGGTAGAGTTGACTGTATGGACACGAGTGCCTTGAAAGAGATTAAAGTTCATCATGGAGGTACAACACAGGTATATTTTTAAAGCGTCAGATGATCGCTTTCGCGTTTTCCCCCAAGGTTATCTCTGGCTCCTTCCCGTCCATAAGCTGCTTTGGCAACTAATTAGGTCTCTTGGCGCTCCGCTCGGTATGGCTCCGCTGCCTTCCTCGCTCGTTATCAATGCTGCAGGTGCTTTTTAAAGAAAGCTCAGGTGTTCGGGGCAGCAAGCCACCTGGGAATCCATGCTTTTCCATCAGAAAGGCCTTAACACCTTGCTAGCACCTGACTCTTCCTGGGCCACTTCAGATCTGCAGAGCTGGCAAATCTTTCTAGGCTGGAGCAAAGAAGTTTTCTTTGCACAGGAAAATCAAATCATACTTCCTTGACAGAAACGAATAGACAAGATGCCCTCCCTGAATGGTTTCTGGAAATACCTGCTGGAAACTGCTTGAATCAACACCCAGAGGCGATCCAATAAATCAAACCACAGAGAAAACGATTCATATGGCTAAAATTAAGTATGTCTGAAATTGAACAAATAGGAATGGCTAAACATTACATGGGCCCCGTGAATAAAGCTGATGCATAACCCCTAAGCCTCCCAAAGTTTGGATTTTGGTGTGCACAACAATACGACACACAAAAGCTGTGGGATCAGCGTTTCTGTGTGCCTCGTGTATACAACTGCGGCACCATTTTGCACAGAACTAGTTACACAAGTCCTTGCAAAGTTGGGAAGGGATTTCTGATTTGATTTGCTCTCATCTTTTTTGCACTGGTGACATTAAAAGGACTTTTTTCCTGAATGCAATCGCAAAAGAGGAGAGGATGAGGAGGGAAGTCTTGGATTTTGTCACTTATTTTTCATTTCAAAGCAGCCGCCGAAAACAGCCTACTGATCTTGTCAGCTGTCTCCATGATGCAAATGCAGTGACGGTTCCCTTTTTGAGGGTAAGACATTGCCTTTTGGTCTCAAACAGTTCAAAGATGTGCAAAGCAGGCTGCCAAGTTTTAATTACCAGCTCCCTGCCTCCCGTTTGAGATTCTGATAAGCGACGTGCTCTTGATGGCCCTGCCCCACTAGCTGTCTGGAGGCACGAATCCTGTGATGCACAAGAGAAACCTGGAAGCCGACATAAATTATGCAAAGTAGGTAAAATGTACTTATTTTGAAGTCTTCTGTCTAGCTTTTTAGATTTTGTTTGTGTTGGGGATGAGAACACAAGTAATCAGGCTAAGCTATTCTTGTCTCTTTGCACTGCCAACTGCCAAAAATTTAGATTTCGAACTTCTTGTGGCGAAGACATTGGATTTTTGTCTCTGATATACCCTGTTTCCCTGAAAATAAGACCTACCCCAAAAATAAGCCCTAGCAGGATTTCTATGCATTTGTGGTATAGGCCCTAGTGTGTCTTCTTGAGAAAAAATAAATATAAGACAGTGTCTTATTTTCGGGGAAACACGGTAGTCTTGCACCCTTTAAACGTCACAGAGATGGGCAAAGTGCAATCCAGGCCTTCTCTTGCCTATCACAAATTCACAAAATGCTCAGACCTTCCTCCAACTTCTGTGATCCCACCAGCCATATTCTACCTGCTTGTCATGGAGAAAAAGCATATCCACGCAGCCTTAAGGGCTAGTAACTTGCTTCATGTTTTCAGGATGAGGAATTCTACCCCAAAGGCCTAATTCCATGCTTGCCTACAGCCCTGTGGTTCTCTGCCAAGATCCATGTTGCATGCCTGAGACGTAACTGTATTATTCTGTCTGAAGTCTGTGTTCTTGCAGAACAGCACATGCCAGAAGCAAGACACAGGTACATCCAGCTTGAGTACACCATATACCAAATTCTGTATCAGATCCACAGAGTTCCATTTACAGCCAGAAACAAACTGTGAGAAGGGAGAAGAAATTACATCAGAAGAAACTTCCTTCCTTCCATCCATCCAACTCTATCCCTACCTCTTCTTGCAAGGTGACAAGGGTGGTGAAAAACATTCCTCTCCCATCTTGTCCTGACAGCAACCCTGCGGGGTAGTTGAGGCCAAGAGGAGATGATAGGCCCAAGGTCATCCAGAGAGCTTCACAGATGAGTGGGGATTTGAATGCAGGTCCTAATCCGACACTCTGACCACTGCCCTCATACCGGCTACTCTCCAAAAGAAGTTGGTTTGACACCAATTTATCATCATGAAGATCTGCTTTGCATCTCTTATACTCCATGAGCAACCCAGTAATGACTAATGCCTTTTATTCTCGGCTGAATAGCACTCCTTTGTCTATGGAGAACAGGTATTGTCCTTAACGGCTTCCTTAATTGCTGTTCATTGCTCCTTCAGTCTAATCTTCTACTCTTCAAGTCATCTGTCACTTTGATTAATATGCAAAAGAACACCCTCCAGAACCAAGCTTAATGATCTCAGATCAGCCTGTCTGCTTAGAGGGATCACAACGCCGCCATCTTTGACACGTTCCAAGATTAATGGTACCAGAGACCTGAGTCTGCATGAAGAAGAAATCGCTACGGTGACAAAAGGCTTTCACTGAAAGAAGGAAAACGGCTAGACCTACATGTGTGAATAACAGATGCATCATAAACATTAGGACGGGGTCTCCAACATTTTTGAGCATGCGGGCACCTTCAGAATTCTGACACGGCATGGTGGGTGAAGTCACAAAATAGCTGCCGTTGGAAACGGAGCTGTCAAGAAACTGGCTTTCCTAGTCATTTCTTGGCCTTTCAAATTCAGTTTTCACACTTTCACACTTTAGGTCAGGCTTTGGGGCCTAGTAAAATCACAAAAGCTTCTCTCTGGGAACATAATGATTTTTCAGTTTCAGAAAGAGATGATGAAGAAGAAGAGAAGAAGAGATTGGATTTATACCCTTCCCTTCACTACCTGAAGGAGTCTCAGAGCAGCTCACAATCTCCTTCTCTTCCCCTCCCCACAACAGACACCCTGTGAGGTAGGTGGGGCTGAGAGAGCTCTTCTGAGAACTGCCATTGAGAGAACAGCTCTGAAAGCATTTGTGACTGACCCAAGGTCAAACCAGCATCTGCATGTGGAGGAGTGGGGAATCAAATCCGGTTCTCCCCAATTAGAGTCCGCGCTCCTAACCATGACACCAACAAGAGATGGCACAGGTGTGAGTGAGATCATGGGGGTCTAGAAGCTTCAAGGCCAGGGACAGCTCATTAGCACAAGCAACACTGGGTGGAGGAAGGTGGCTTGCTTAATTCTGTTTCTGTGCAGTTGCAGACTAGCACATGGCTAGCAACACATCTGTTACATGCTTAGCAACACATCCAATTGGTCAACTAGGATCAGGCCAACTGCTGGCAGCTTGGCATAGATCAAGATGCGTAGCTGTGTTAGTCTGCCTGTAGCAGCAGAAAAGAGCAAGAGTCCAGGAGCACCTTAAAGACTAACAACTTTGTGGCAGGGGATGAGCTTTCATGAGTCACTGCTCACGTCTTCAGATGGGTAGCCATGCAAGTGTGTCTGTAGCAGTAGAAAAGAGCAAGAGTTCTATAGCACCTTAAAGACTCACAAATTTGTGGCAGGGTATGAGTTTTCCTGAGTCACTGCTCACTTCTTCAGAGTTTGACATAAAGGAAGACCTTTCATTCTGCTTTGTACCTTCCTTTGGGTCACCTCTTGATTTTGGAACAGTTCCGGAACACCTGCTCTTGGATTTTGGATTCTGAAACTCTGTTGGACCCTGTCTCTCCATCTGGTCAGGTAGCATCTGGATTAGAGGACCAAAGCCTGTATAAGTATCTTAGTCTAGCTATGTAGATTTTACTATCTTCTCCTTGCTATACACTGTTCTTACCTTATATTCTAATAGCCACCTGTGGGCCCAATCTCTGGATAGCTAAATCCGTGGATCGAGGCCACACAGAGGCTAAACAGATTTTTCAGCAAACTCAGGGCACTCCCCAGGTTTGCAGGAAAAATGTGAACATTAAAAAATCACATGGCCGGGAATGTTTAAATCCCCTGAAAAGTAAAGTAACATTCTTGGCACAGGCACAGAGAACACTCTTTTCTTCTTACCTGTGCGGTGGAGCTGGGGAGCCACAGCAGGCCGGGAGCTGCTCCGGTCCTAGTATGGTGCCAGCAGACACCAGAAGCTGTTCCACACTCCAGGAGCCATTCAGGGTCCTGTTGTGGTGTCAGTGAATGCCAGGAGCTGCTCTGTACTCAGCAGCAGCAGGCACTGGGAGCCGCGCTGGGCTCGGAGTGGTTCTTAGACATTGCCGCCGCCAGGCTCCAAGGCTCAGCTAAAGGGGGGAAATGGGATTCCCTCCCCGAGTTTTGCAGGTCTCCATGTGTGACCCAGAAGGTCTACACCGGGCGTTACAAGCTGTGTCTGGATGGCTCAAGCTGAGCAGGTTGAAGTTAAACCCGGTGAAGACGGAGGTCCTGTGCGTGAGCCGGACCGGATCAGGGTTAGGGCTTCCGCTCCCGGCCTTCGATGGGGCACCTTTGGTGCCAGCTTCGGAGGTTAGGAGTTTGGGAGTGCTCCTGGACCCCACCTTAACGATGGAGGCCCAGGTGGTGGCCACTGCCAGATCGGCCTTTTATCATCTACGGCTGGTACGGCAGTTGGTTCCTTTCCTTGACCGCGACGACCTAGCCACAGTGATCCAGGCGACGGTCACCTCGAGGCTGGACTACTGTAACGCTCTCTACATGGGGCTGCCTCTGTCGCAAATCCGGAAGCTACAGCTGGTGCAGAATGCTGCGGCCAGGTTGTTGGTGGGCGCCCCGAGCTGGGAGCACACCAAGCAGTTTGTGTCAGAGTTCTCAAGCCGCTCTGAGACTCCAAGTGAAGAGCGGGGTATAAATCCAATTTCTTCTTCTTCTTCTTCTTCTTCTTCTTCCTCCTCCTCCTCCTCCTCCTGAGAACTGCCCTTGAGAGAACAGCTCTGAAAGAATTTAAGACTGACCCAAGGTCACACCAGCAGCTGCATGTGGAGGAGTGGGGAATCAAACCCGGTTCTCCCAGATTAGAGTCCGTGCTCCTAACCACGACACCAAACTGGCTCTCTCTGGGCTTTGAGGCTTCAGTCTAAGTCCAGTACTTTGGCATTCATTGGCTATGGCTATCACGGCAATCATTTTTGGAACTCAGCTTGCAAGTGTTCCACCTTGCAGGGCTGACTTCTTCTTTTGGTGAGTATGTGTGTGTGTGTGCCTGGAATTCACGGTTGACTTCTGGCAACCCCGAATGGGGCTTGGATGTTCCAGAGAGGTGGCTTGCTATTGCCTGCTTCTGCATCCCAAACCCTGGTATTCCTTGGAGGTCTCCCTTCCAAGTACCTGCCAGGGTCGGCCCTGCTTTCAAAAAACCCTTGGTGGGTGCTGGGAAAGGTGTCAGTAGGCACCATGCTGGGGACAGCAGGAAAACAAAACACACGTTGTTATTACTTAACTAAAGCAACTGTGCTCTTTTCCTATTTATGACTGACCCAAGATCACACTAGCAGCTGCATGTGGAGGAGTGGGGACTCAAACTCGGTTCTCCCAGATTAGAGTCCGTGTTCCTAACCACGACACCAAACTGGCTCCCTCTGGGCTTTGAGGCGTCAGTCTAAGTCCAGTACTTTGGCATTCATTGGCTATGGCTATCACAGCAATCATTTTTGGAACTCAGCTTGCAAGTGTTCCACCTTGCAGGGCTGACTTCTTCTTCTGGTGAGTGTGTGTGTGTGTGCCTGGAATTCACGGTTGACTCCTGGCAACCCCGAATGGGGCTTGTATGTTCCAGAGAGGTGGCTTGCTATTGCCTGCCTCTGCAACCCAAGCCCTGGTATTCCTTGGAGGTCTCCCTTCCAAGTACCTGCCAGGGTCGGCCCTGCTTTCAAAAAACCCTTGGTGGGTGCTGGGAAAGGTGTCAGTAGGCACCATGCTGGGGACCCCTGCAGCAGGAAAACAAAACACACGTTGTTATTAACTAAAGCAACGTGCTCTTTTCCTGTTAATTCCATGGGATTAAAACCTGGGTCCCATTCAGGGGCGGATTAACCGTTAAGCAGACTAAGCACGTGCTTAGGGCACCAGGCCCAAAGGGGGCATCACAAAGTTGGGGAAAGGATAAATAGAAAAAAAATGAAGATTTGTAGGTCTTTCTCACAACTGAAATGTGGAAAACCTGTAAAGGTAAAGGTTCCCTTGCTCGAAAGCCAGTCGAGTCCGACTCTAGGGTTGCGGTGCTCATCTCCGTTTCCAAGCCGAAGAGCCAGCGCTGTCTGAAGACGTTTCCGTGGTCATGTGGCCGGCATGACTAAACACCAAGGTGCACGGAACGCTGTTCCCTTCCCACCGAAGTGGTCCCTATTTATCGACTTGCAATTTCTTGCTTTCCCTAAAACGTGTAAAAAACCCAAATAGATCAGTTATGCTTCAAGAGAGACTCAGCTCACTGTGTCTATTAACAACTGACGCAGACATTCTGAGAGGTATTAATTTTGAGGATGTTATCAGTGATTTTGCGAAAATGAAATGTAGAAAAATGCCTTTCGGGTCATGACTATTGGAACTTTGATACGTTTAACTTGTGAAATATTAAAATGGATGTCGTGTTGCATTTTCGTAGAACTTTATGTAGCCCAAGCTTGGCTTAGTTTGTACAGGACATTGTGTTATCATATGAATACATTTTTGTATTGCCGCAAACCTGCATTGTATATCTGGTCGGACAGGTCAACAACTAAAATGGACTGGGTCAGTGTGGAAAGGAGGGGGGCACCAAGATTGGTCAGTGTTTAGGATACCAGTGAGCCTTAATCCGCCCCTGGTCCCATAGATCTTTCTCATTCTCCCTCCCTCTCTCTTTTTAAATCCCGCCCTATCTCCAAGGAGTGTAGGGCAGCATACCCCATCCTCCCCCTTCCCTATTTGATCCCTACAACAACTTTGTGAAGCATTCTAAGTTGAGAGAGAGAGGCCTAATCCAAGGTCACCCAGTGAATCGGGGACTTGAGTTTGCTGTTTCCCAAGTCCTGATCAGACATTCCGGACACTGTGCCACGCTGGCTCTCAGATACATTTGGGGGCAGTGGCCTCAGCCAACACTGGATCGCCTTCTGCCCTTTCTGGCTCAACAAGGGTCTTCTGCAGGGCCTGCCTCAGTCCCACATGAAACTTCTGAGTCCCTGGAAGAAAAGTAGCCCTGGTTGGCAGGAGAGGCCGGACTAGAAATCCAATAAAATAAAATAAATAAAAGTATACCCCTAAGTACAAGAAAAAGAACAGGTGCTGTGCTGGAGAAAGATCTGTGGTAAAAGAAATTTGAGGTCCCTGGTCCTCTGGAAGACTGATACAGCAAAAACAAGAATTTCATTCCTTCTCCTCCTCCTCCTTCATCTTCTCTTGTGTTGCTTTGGGAGAAAGATCTGTGGTAAAAGAAATTTGAAGTCCCTGGTCCTCTGGAAGACTGATACGGCAAAAACAAGAATTTCATTCCTCCTCCTCCTCCTCCTTCATCTTCTCTTGTGCTGCTTTCCTGCACAGACATTTCAGAGGGAATCAGAGATTTTACCTAGGAAACTGATTTCTTTCTTCTCATGGCATTTAATTTCCAGAAGACTGGAAAGCCAAGCCATTTCCTTTGACTACATCCTTCCCATTTCCCATTCTGGATCTTAACGCCTCAACCCTTTTACTTCTTCATCTTCTCCCCTACCCTAGCCTTGAACTAAGAGCCAGGGCACAGACCACCTTTCCTGGCCCTTGACCACACGGAAAGCACCATTTGCTGTGCTGCGTGGAAACTTCAGCATCGGACGTCGGAAAATTCCTCTCCGGGAGCAACCAGAAATGTTGGGGGGGTCACACCTCGCATGACAGGGATTTAATCCCCTGAGGAGGAATGCTGTATTATCAGCCTCAACGCGGATAGTTGCCAGGCGGAAGGGGCACAAAGAGGATTATGGGTGCAGCAGTCCTTATTAAAAATTTGTTCCGAGTTTTTGCTGGAAATGCCTCCGTCCCTGAAGGCCTCCCTACTCTCCTCGTCGTTTGAGTGCGGACACGGTGTGCCGATAGAATCAATGACATCTTAGCACAATAGCTCCCTCTTAGCCAACTGGATTTAATCCTTGTAAAATTGAGTCGGCTGAGCACAATAGTACACCATAAATCCCTTATCGCCAGGAGCTCAGAATAAGCTTTCCCTGAGTCAGGTCAGCTCCAGTGACAGATTCAGGCATTCCACTGATTATTATTTCTTTTTTATTTAAAACATGTGCAGGCCTGCCTTTGTCCCAGAAAACTAAGACCCAAAGTAAGTAACAGCAACAACAAACGCGAGATCTTAAGATTGTGATTGCAAAGGGGACAGCGGTATTAGTCTGTGGTTGGGAAATGAAATGGAAGCCCCGTGGCACCTTAAAGATTAAGAACATTATTTCCACATTTTATTTATTTAATTCATTTGTACCCCACCTTTCTCGCTAGTGGGGACCCAAAGTGACTTCCATCCTCCTCCTCTCCTCTATTTTACCTTCAAGCAACCCTATGAAGTAGGTTAGGGTGATAGAGTGTGACTGGCCCAAGATCACCCAGCAAGCTTCCATGGAATGAGTGGGGATTCGAACCCAGATACCAGTCTGACACTCTTAACCACTACACCACACTGGCTCACAGGAACCTTTGTAAGTCATAGCTCATGGCTTGAGATACCATTTAAAAAAAAACACTGGTCTGATTAAGATTTGTGGGGAACATGACAGCTTTCACACTGCTTTGTGTCGTTTTGGATGGTTCTAAGATCACCACAGACTGTGACAGCAGCCATGAAATTAAAAGACGCCTGCTCCTTCGGAGGAAAGCGATGGCGAACCTAAACAGCATGATAAAAAGTAGAGACATCACCCTGCCAACCAAAGTCCGCATGGTCAAAGCAATGGTATTCCCAGTAGTCATGTATGGCTGCGAGAGTTGGACTATAAGAAAGGCCGAGCGCAGAAGAATAGATTCTTTTGAACTATGGTGCTGGAGAAGACTCTTGAGAGTCCCTTGGACTGCAAGAAGATCAAATCAGTCGATCCTAAAAGAAATCAACCCTGACTGTTCCCTGGAAGGCCAGATAATGAAACTGAAGCTCAAATACTTTGGCCACCAAATGAGAAGGGAGCACTCACTGGAGAAGACCCTGAGGCTGGGAAAGACTGAAGGTCAAAGAAGACGGGGACGGCAAAGGATGAGACGGTTAGACAGTGTTATCAATGCAATGAATGTGAAATTCAGCTAACTTCAGAGGACGGCGGAAGACAGGAGGGCCTGGCGGGATCTGGTCCATGGGGTCGCGAAGAGTCGGACTCGACTGTGCGACTGAACAACAACAACAACAAAGTACTGCATGGGTTTTTTTGGAACAATAAAATCAACATATCACGTGAGCTTCAATAAATAACGATTAAACTAACAGCTTTTTTTTTAGAAGTCCAAGCAGTTGCCCACTCGCCTTCCAGAATGCTGAAACAACACTCAACCTGCGAGTCAAAAGCCTTTTAAGAAGTTCATTCATTCATCCCCTTGTAAAGAAAATGTTTTCTTAATTGCCAACTGTCTGTCCTGCAGCCACATAACCTGCAGCTTTGTTTTGCTTTGTGAGTTCCAGCAAACCAGACAGGAGACTTAAGTCCCTCTGTCTCCTGTCTGTTGGGAACTACTTTAGAGGGACCTGGTGGCAGACCACCCTTGGGGCTGTGGGGTTTTTTTTTACTTTTTGTTCTGTTTGCCCTCTTACTGAGAGCAAGAGAGAGAACCATTTTCCCTCTCATTTTTGAATTTTGTTTTGGGAAACCTTAGTGAAGGTGGGAAAAGCCTTTACACTCCTATGCAGATACAGAAAAGAGTAGGATACAGTACCTGAAGAAGTGAGCAGCGATTTTTTTAGAAGTCCAAGCAGTTGCCCACTTGCCTTACAGAATGCTGAAAAAACACTCAACCTGTGAGTCAAAAGCCTTCTAAGAAGCTCATCCATCCATCCCCTTGTACAGAAAATGTTTTCTTAATTGCCAACTGTCTGTCCTGCAGATACAGAAAAGAGTAAGATACAGTACCTGAAGAAGTGAGCAGCGACTCACGAAAGCTCATACCCTGCCACTAATTTTGTTAGTCTTTAAGGTCCTACACAGGGCTTTTTTTGTAGAAAAAGCCCAGCAGGAACTCATTAGCATAATAGGCCGCACCCAACAGCAGAAACATATTAGCGTATTAGGCCACACCCCTGACAGTGCAGTTCATTAGCATATTAGGCCACACCCCCATGCCTTCCCTTGGCTTGCCCGGACGCCCTTGGAGCCCCCCCTGGTCCGCCCACCTTGGAGTCCACCTTGGAGCGGGGGGCGCTCACCGGGCCTTCCCTCTGTAGCCACGCACACAGAGGTTTGGGTTGTAGTGGGCGTGGCCAACTCTGAAGCGAGCCGGAACTCCGTTCCTGTGTGTTCCTGCCCAAAAATAGCCCTGGTCCTACAGGACTCTTACTCTTTTCTAGTGCTACAGACAAACTAACACGACTACCCATCTCGATCCATTTACACAGATATAGATTTTCTAATATTCCCTGGGAAACTACCCTGTGGCACGGGAGTGGCTACCATAAAAAAAAAAACACCTCTGAGTGGACAGCGGTGGAATATGCCCTCATGGGTTTTGGAATGAGCAAAAGGCATAGCGGTGCTGAGCAACACTGCTACATGGGTTTAGGCCCTTCAGATATGTGGGGCCCAGGCGATGAAGGGCTTTGTAGGGGAGAGCCAGCACCTTCAATTGGACCCAGAAGCCAATTCTACTGGAGATGTGATACCAGCCAGTGATGCTTTCACGAGCCCTTGCTTGCCTGACCCTTCTTTTGATTTTCCTTCAAAACACAAAAAGAGGCCCGCTGGATCAGACCAATGGTCCATCTAGTCCTGCTTCTCACAGCGGCCAATCAGGTTCCTCAGAAGGTGTCGCAGCAAAAGCACAGAGGCCCCTCCCCCTGTTGCTGGCCTTCAGTGGCTCTGAACATGAAGGCTGATGGTGGTGGAAAGTACCGTCAAGTCGCAACCAACTCATGGCCGCCCTGAACGGTTCTCAATGTGAGAGACAAACAGAGGTGGCTTGCCATTGCCTGCCTCTGTGTAGCAACCCTGGGCTTCCTTGGCGATCTCCCATCCCAGTATTAATTGGAGCCGACTGCTTAGCTTCCAAAATCTGACGAGACTGGGCTAGCCTAAGCCATCCAGGTCATGGCTGACAGATCTTGATTAATCTGTCCACCACGAATTTGTCTAGTCCTTCTTCAGATCCATCTGCCCATCTAGCTATCCTATCACATCCTCTTGTGGCAGTGGGTCCCACAAATGAACTGTGGGAAGACAACCGTTCCTTGTCCACGCTTTGCAGACTGCTATGCAACACTGCAAAAGCACAGAGGCCCCTCCCCCTGTTGCTGGCCTTCAGTGGCTCTGAACATGAAGGTCCCATTTAGCCTTCGTGGCTGATGGTGGTGGAAAGTACCGTCAAGTCGCAACCAACTCATGGCCGCCCTGAACGGTTCTCAATGTGAGAGACAAACAGAGGTGGCTTGCCATTGCCTGCCTCTGTGTAGCAACCCTGGGCTTCCTTGGCGATCTCCCATCCCAGTATTAATTGGAGCCGACTGCTTAGCTTCCAAAATCTGATGAGACTGGGCTAGCCTGAGCCTTCCAGGTCATGGCTGACCGCTCTTGATTAATCTGTCCACCATGAATTTGTCTAGTCCTTCTTCAGATCCGTCTGCCCATCTAGCTATCACATCCTCTCGTGGCAGTGGGTCCCACAAATGAACTGTGGGAAGACAACCGTTCCTTGTCCACGCTTTGCAGACTGCCACGCAACACTTCCCTGATCTATGCCTAACTGAGAGTGACTACCGTCAATGGCAGAAGATGTTCTGGCCCAGGTGCTATCTTCAGGTCTCACACCTAGAAGTGTTACTACCTGCCTGGGGAGGCTCTTAATAAAAATTCCGCAGGGTCTGTAAAATGGACTGTTCCACCAGGCTTTTGATTGAGGGGGTGGACATTCAACCATTCTGGCCTCCCCTGTTTAGGGCCCCTTTCCCATTGCCTGCTGTCAGATAATATTATTGGGCACCGGAGCACCTATATCCACCTGTTATGAGGCATGGGGGAGCACCTATATTCACCTGATATGAGGCATGGGGTTTGATGATACTGTCTATCGTGCCATTGACTGTTTTATTGCTTTTACTGTTTTACTGTTTTATGGACTACATGTTGTAAGCTGTCCTGAGCCCACTTGTGGGATAGGGAGAGGTATAAATTGAATGAATGAATGAATGAATGAATGAATGAATGAATGAATGAATGAAATCCATATTGGGAGGGGGAGCAGAAAAATCCATATTGGGAGGATGGGGAAGCAGAATATTGCCTTCTTTTATTGGAGTACATCATAGGAACCGTCAGCTGTATGTATTAGCACTTTATATATTGAGCGATTTGGCTACTGCATAAATTAGTCGGCTCTGGAGCCATCCTTCTTGAGCTAGGACAAAAATGTGTGAGCCGGAGGCTAAAAAACTGTGAGCTAGCTCACACTAACTCAGCTTACAGGGAACACTGATTGGGATGGGGAAGCAGAATATTGCCTTCTTGTATTGGATTACATCATAGGAACCGTCATCTGTATGTACTAGCACTTTATGTAAATCGTTGTATATGTGAATTTTATTGCATTTTATTGTTTTATTGTATTTTAACTGTTGTACGCTGCCTTGAGCCAGTTGCACGGCAAGGCGGGATATAAATTGAAAGTAATAAATAATAAATAATAAAAATATGTTTTCTAAAGGCAGAAAAGGGGGTGTGTTTTGCACAAATCTAATAGGTTATATAAACGTTTAAGTTGCTCTGCTTGAGTTTTAGGGCCAAACCACATGTGACGTTTTTCGACAAATTGGGTCTGGGTTTACCTCCTCCAGCTCCACTACCACCTTAAACCCAATCAACTTTAAAAATGCCTCTACCCACAGCTGCTGTGGGGGAAGGAACGTGGATTCAGTGAACCCGGATCCAACTCATCAGAAAAACCCATTAACATAGTCTGGCACTTAGATTCTGGTTGGACTGTTCCATGTAGACGGAGGCCTGTGGTAAGGAGCGTGGGTGTGATGTAGAGTTTGTAAACCACAAAGAGTAACTGTGGAGAGGAGGAACCCTTGATAGGCCAGATACAAAACCTAGCTATGGAAGTGAGGGGGCGGGTAAAAGCAAATGACAAGATAACTTGCTGCTTGAAAGGAATACACCATGTCAGAATAATAAAGGGGAAAGAATTATGTGGGCAGGGATTTTTCCCCTCCACCGGAATCAAAGTTTTTTTCTTTAAAAAAAGAGAGACAGCAGGAGAATTCCAATTACACAGCAAATATCCACTTAGAGGATGTAATGGTCAAGCGCCATGCTGGACAGAGTAATCCTAAACAGGGCATAATTCCTCTTTGCCCCAAGCTATTGTCATGCCAAGAGCAGGGGAAGATAGATGCCGAAACCGATGCAAGCCAATTGCCAGCAATGGGAGAAAGATTTGAATAACCTACTGCCCGGTATTGATAATGTCAGCGCTGCATGAAAATTGGAAATCTTTAAATGTGTCATCAGTTCAGAAGAGGACTTGGTTTGAAGTGTAAAAACAATTAACTAAGGATTATGTCTGAATTAACATAATTTGCATCCACCAGGGAAACAACATTTTAAAGTGCATCGATTTTTAGTCTAGTGTCGTTTCCTAGATTATGGGAGCAGGTATTAGAAAACATGCCACTGAACCAGCGAAGAAGTCTTCATTCTGGATGTGGTCAGGTGTGCAGCTTGGCACAGTCTGACCACGCCTCTAATCTCTCCGGAACTATTTGCTCTCCAGAACTATTTGTTCCGGAGAGTTTCAATCAGACATACCACCCTAAACCTGCCTCACCCCATGGTCGACCAATCAGACTACTTGTCAAGCTTCCCAGGTGCGGTCGGCGGGGCTGGTCGGCGAAGCGGGTCCAGGTTGGGGAAGGAGTACTCAATAGACCTAGGCGTCACCTCAGAATTTGCCGGGGTAGGTTACTTCACCACCCCACATCGGCGGCCATCCCTCTATTTGGAGTGTTCGAGCGGATAGGGCCAGTGCCCGCCTCTCCCTCTTCAAATCCAGTCTCATAGGGATCGGGCAATCCTCCCTGGTTTCTGCCTGTCAGCTTTTTATTGTTCCCCTTCCTCCCCGCCCACTCCACCGCCCACGCCTTAAAGCAGCCGAGCCATGGGGATACAATCATTGGGTCTGGGTCCCACCGTGAACTTCAAGAGGGCCAGCTGGTGCTCCTTCCTCGGCATCCCCCCTTGGTCATAGGACAGCTCCAGGTGGGGCAGCCAGGGAGGATTCCGGGACCCTCGACGAACCCTCGTAGGGGCTCATTTGTAGGCTAGCATCGGTAAGCAGGCATGCCCAGCACTCCTTCCCAGCTGGGGCCTCGGGGTTCAGGGGGTGCTCTTCCGGGATGTCTTTCCCTCCCACGGCTTGAGCAACTCCCCCATTATCGCAGGGTGGGTTCCAGGGGGGAGTTAGGAGGGACCCAGACGGGGCCTCTTGACACTACTGCTGTGCGGTCACCATGACGAGTGGGCAGCTTCTTTTTTTAAAAAAACCTCTGCTTAGTGTGTGTGCATAACCACTTATTCACTGTCAGGCAAATATGCGGTTATGCGCACATCGCTAACTGAAAAAAATGGTGGTCAGGGAGCAGATGCCTCAAATGACTTGAGACGTAACGGAGAGATCAGACGTCAGAAATGTGTGGTGAGACCAGGTTGATCGGAAAACAACTTACTTTATCTGGTGTCAGGAAAGTTGGGGTGAGGACAGGGGCCCCACGACTAGGGAACAGGAGACAGATGTGGCTGTCTGGATATGCATGTTAAATCTGCTGGGGAAAAGCAACAGCAAGCTCAAACAGCTCGTCTGATCACAGCCTCTGTTTAGGAACTGCATTCTAGTGATGCCACCCAACGATCCATCTAGGGAGTACTTTCATGGCCTTGCATGGTCTGGGTCCAACACAAGGACATCTCGTTGTCCTCTTCCAATGCTTGTGGCTGCTATCAGTCTAAATTGCTGGGTCCTGGTTAATTCTGCTATCAAGAAGGACCAGAGGACTGAAGGAGAGCCACCAATCAGCAGCTTGGCCATCCCCTCTGCGATGTCAACATCTGGGGGTAGAAGAAACAGCGATTGAAGCAGCTGGGTCAATAGGAGAGCTGGGGAAAGGATGGAGTCTGGAAAGTGGACAAAGGTGCTGCCCTTTCTCACTTCCCAAGCATCAGTTTCTGGAGGAGACTGCCACTCTAGCATGGTGATGGCTCAGTACTCTCCAAAGCTCTCCAACTCCAACACAGGAAGGGCTCAGCAAGTCATTTCAATGTTGAATTGTGTGCTGTTGCAGGTGCGAACTGTAAATGGTTTGGGGGAGCCACACCGTTTCACAAGCGGAGTATGCAAATCCAGAAAGTAACTCCTGGATTCCAACATTATGAGTTCTGCTGTGGTGAATCTTTCTGGTAGTCCTAGTACGGAATCTCAAAGTCCTGGGGGGAAATGCGGTTTGGATTTTGTAAACATCACCAGTCACAGACGCTTCCCATAATTTCAATCAGCTGAGATGACCTACACTGTCCCTGTTTGCTTTCGTTCACAAACAGAAGGTGGAGGCGTCTCCGTTTACCCCAATTTACTAGCAGCTATTGATTGCTTTTTGGCTATTCAGCTTTCGTCTCCTCGCACAAAAGGAGAGTATTTTAAGAGCAGGAAGAGACGTGATTATTTTTCTCATGGCTTCATTTATTGCTTTATTGCCAGAATTTGAAAAAGCGCACCATTTATTATGCCACCCCAGAAATCCAATATGAGCATCATGGACAAAGCCTCCTTCTCCCTTATCGCATTATCAACAGCAAAGGATATTAGGTATTAGGGACCCAGCCGATTCATTTCCAATTAGTCTACATTGCAGGAAGGACCATCTTTCTTCCCTGGCTGTGGGAAACAATAAAGTGTGCAGTGTGGATTTTGTTATGTGGAGTGGGGACCAAAAACGCAGAACAGCAGCTATACTGCTTAGATTATCTCAATCTACTTTGCAGGCTGAAAAGTGGATTCAGGGCGGCGGGGTGGGGTGGGGTAGAAAACATAAAAGGAAAAAGATATACCATTTTAAAAAGGATTTACGGCATGAACCGTCTGCTTCCTCACATGCAGCGAGCCACTCTGAACTCACGAGAGGCGGTCCCCAGCGGCCTCTGGTCTGCATGCATTTCTTTTAACAGAGCCCAGACTTTGAATGGATCGGCAACTACGGCTGCATGTACCGATTCAATTGCCAGCCAAGATTTAAATGAAGGGTGCTAGTAAAGTGCTACTGGACTCGAATCTAGCATCTAGTTTGTTGCTGGGCACACCGACAGAGGCAGAAAGACCAGGCTGAAGTTCATCTTCTGAGAACCTGGGGTAAGGATCCTTGAGTGCAGGGCCCATGCCAGGACCGGACAGGAAGTCCCTGGAGACCAGATCTGGCTCCTGGGTCCTATGGCCATCATAGGAATTCCATCGAGCCATCACCATCCCTGTTGAGCACATTCCCAGGTGCCCAGAACCATGACATATGACATAAGCAGGGGTCATTTCCTGCAGGAGCGCACAGGAGCGGAGCTCTGGCAGTAAAGAGCCCAGGGGGCGGGCACATGCAACAAGCCCCACCCCCTGCTCCCAGCAGCCCTCAGTCAGAGCAAGAAGCAGCCAGGTAAGGTGCAGAGCCCCCCCCCCCGGCCCCCAGTCCAAAACAGTCCAGTGGCACTTTTAAGACCAAGTCTTATTCAGGTACGAGCTCTCCCTCCTCTGCAAGGACAGATCTTTAAGCTCCTGTAAGAAGAGCTCTGTAAGCTCTTGGAGGATTGGCTACATTAGGGGGTGTGGCCTAATATGCAAAGGAGTTCCTGCTACAAAAAGAGCCCTGCTTGTAGGTATTACGGCAAAATGTACCCATGGCTCGTCAACCCACACTGTCCTTTCTGGTTATGGCTGCACACCTGAGGATGAGGACACGGATTTGCACTGCAATTTTATTTTGGGGTAATGCAGGAAAATTATTTGCATATTACATCGCATGAGGTCTGGACAACTGCTTTCCTTTCCTATATTGGTAGACTCATTTGACCTGAGGTCTCAATTCAGGCCACATTAATTTATTTTTATTTTTGAATTGTTATTATTATTTATTACGATATGTATATATTTCTATATATTTTTATTTCTGCTTTATTTCTGAATTTGGAACCAAGTCTTTAAAAAAACTCTTAACCCCATGATTGAAAAATTCACTTTTTCCTTCTCTGCAATCACCACTGAGGACAACCTCACCGCGTTGAATAGAGAGCTACACGTCAGGAACGGCCACGGCAACAGTATCTTTGCAGCGCACAGCGGTAAACCTTATTCACAGTTTTATTTGATCCAGTTACACCCCCCTCGCTGCAAGCTGTGCTGCTCATCACTAAATCTCTTTATTCCCCTACTTACAGCCTCAATGTCTGGAATATTAAACCTATAATTCTAACATCATCTTCTTTTGCCACAGTGTTTATCGCAAGAAACAGCAAAAACCCAGAGCGAGATTATAGTCTAACATAATGCTGTGATGGACGGAAGTCTTCGCAGCAAGGCAGGTGAGACTGTTCCAAAGGTGTTACAACTCATAAAAAACTAAGAGATTTGTCCGAAACGCAAGATAAATGCAGTATTTGACCTCTGGGGTCACCGACCACGAGGAGTGTAAGAAAGGAATAAGGCTTTCAGGGCTCAGAAGTTGTCTTCAAAGATTCCACAGCTTGAGCTAACTGACCTCTGCCTAGAATTTCAAACACATTTCTATGAAGTAGGATGCCATGCTGGTCCATAGCAAAAAAACACACCCAACAACAACCCAAAAACTAATCTATGTACTACCATGTAATGCATGGATTTTAGTTTTGGATTTTGCAAATGCCTTGGAAGACCATCAAGTCCAACCACCAGCTTAGCCAGATGTTGCTAAAAGATTACATTGGGTTCTCCAAATTAAAACTGAGAGATGACTCAAGCAGAGAGGGGGACGCTAACCTGCCCACGCATCACACAGCTGTGGGTTTCCCCCCTAAGTCGGCAGTCTTCTTGGATGATCGCGCAGGTGGGAGAAGGAGACAGGAAATGCCGTTTGGGGAGGGGATGCCTGCAGAAGTACTAAGGAAGTACCCCTTGGGGGATGGGCCACAGTTTAATGGGAAAGCACATGTTTGCACATCAGGACCTGGATGCAATCCTTGCATCTTTTTTCCGGCAGAAGGCCCCGGAAACACATCTGCCTGAGATGCCGGAGAGCTGCTGCCAGTCAAAATCGACAGCACCAACTGTCCGACTCAATAGTTGGCAATGTTATACAACCGCAGCTGAGAGGATCTAATATAATGCCTGCTCTTGGTCTTATGCATCCTGTAGGGCAAATGCAAGGGAATCTGGCATTCTTGGA
>NW_015172138.1:0-2967 GCF_001447785.1 Gekko japonicus | reverse complement strand
ACATGAGAGACACTGTACAGAGGTACATTCTACCTTTATACTCATGTCAGCCAATCAACACAGTGCTCACTCCTTGTGACATGTCTTTGCCCGAACATGTCTAAACTGGTTAAGTCTGGTATTGCATCACCTGACAACTGTCAGTTAGATCAGGAACATCTATTGCTGAAGCTTACATATTGACAGCATCCTGGCTCCAGGAAATGACTTCATATTTCAAACCCTTTTGAAGCTGCCCTCTGCACACCTGAGAGTGAAAAGGATTCTTTCTCCTTCTCTGCAAGGAAGCTGGGAATGAACAATCAATATGTACAGACAACGACAAAGAGGAGGAGGAGGAGATTGGATTTATACCCCGCCCTTCACTCAGAGTCTCAGAGCTGCTTACAAACTCCTTTCCTCTCCCCTCCCCACAACAGACACCCTGTGAGGTAGGTAGGGCTGAGAGAGCTCTGAGAGATCTGTCCTTGAGAGAACAGCTCTGACAGAACTATGGCTTTGCCCAAGAGCAGCTGCATGTGGAGGAGTGGGGAATCAAACCCGGTTCTCCCAGATTAGAGTCTGTGCACTTAACCACTACAGCAAACTGGCTAAAGAGACCATACGGTCCCTTCCAGACTGGCCAGAGCCAGTGTGGCGCAGTGTATTTATTTATTTATTGTATGGCAGAAATACACACCAGAAGCATATAATAATATAAAATACGTATCCCCGCTCTGCCGTAGAGGCATGCTGGGTGACTTTGGACCAGTAACACTCTGTCATTCTTGGCCTAGCCTTCCTCATAGGGTTGTTGTGAGGATTAAATGCTGAAAAGAAAACAATGCGAGTCACATTGGGTCCCCACTGGGGAGGAAAGCGGCATATAAATGAAGTCAGTAGATAAATAAATAAACTATTAGCTTCTCTCCCATCCCTCCTAGAAATATTTTAAATAGATAGATGATAGACAGATGGACACAATAAATAGATAGATGACAGACAGATAAACAGATAAACATAGAGACAGATGATAGACAGATAGATGATGGATAGATAGACACAGACAGACAGATAGATGATTGATATATAGATAATAGAATCTTATTTCCAAGCTTTCAAATGCTCCAGTTGAGTGGCAGCATGGTGTAGTAGCCAGGGTTCTGGACTAGGATGTGAGAGACCCAGGTTCAAATCCATCCATACTTTGCCATGAAGTTCACTAAGCGCTCTCTCTCTCAGACCGATTTCACACAAGAGCTGCGCCGCGGTCGCACCTCCCTTTGCCCCGCTTCTATCGGTCAATTTCCCACTCGAAGCCGTGTAGCCGCATTTTGGCCCGCAGCTTCGCCCGATTTTCCCCATGGTTTTGTGATCCTGTTTTTTGAGGATCACGAAACTGCGGGGAAAACCGGACAAAGCCACAGGTCAAAACGCGGCCGCGCAGCTTCGAGTGAAAAATTGACGGATAGAAGCGGGGCAAAGGGAGGCACGACCGCAGCACAGCTCTTGTGTGAAATCGGTCTCAGCCTCATCTCCCTCCCAGGTGTGTTGTGAGAATAAAAGAGAAAAGGCAGAACCACACCCACCATGCTGAGCTCCCTGACAGAAAGGTGGATTAAAGCTGCACTTGTCAGACAGGCAGGCAGCTCTTCCCCCAGCACTCTAACCATTATACATGATGGCTTCCACACATTTTTATTTTTATTTACTTATTGGGAGGGAACACAGACAAACAGGTTTTTGCAGGTTTGCAAGAAACCCCCCCCCCCACAACTTGCTTACATGAAGCAAAAGTGGGGTACATGGAGACAGACCACAAGCAACGATCTTTCTTTGAAACCACTTTTTATTCCCGGGGTGTTTGGGTGGGGGACACCTGTCTGCTTCCAGCTTAATAGGCAAAGCAAAGGTAAAGGTTTCCCTTGCTCGAAAGCCAGTCGAATCTGACTCTAGGGATGTGGTGCTCATCTCAGATTCCAAGCCGAAGAGTCAGCGCTGTCTGAAGAACATAAGAACATAAGAGACGCCAAAGTTGGATCAGGTCAAAGGCCCATCCAGTCCAACACTCTGTATCACACAGTGGCCAGAAATACCAGGTGCCATCAGGAGGTCCACCAGTGGGGCCAGGACATTAGAAGCCCTCCCACTGTTGACCCCCCCTAAGCACTAAGAAGACAGAGCATCACTTTCCCCAGAGTCCCTATCTATACCTTGTGGCTAATAGCCACTGATGGACCTCTGCTCCATATGCATATCTAATTCCCTTTTGAAGCCGTCCATGCTTGTAGCCGCCACTTCCTGTGGTGAAGTGAAGACGTTTCTGTGGTCATGTAGCCGGCATGACTAGACGCCGAGGCGCACAGGACGCTGTTACCTTCCCAACGAAGCGGTACCTATTTATCTACTTGCAATTTCTTGCTTTCAAACTGCTAGGTTGGCAAGAGCTGGGGGCCAGAGACGGGGAGCTCACTCCGTCATGCGACACTTGGGTCTCGAACTGCCGAACTACTGACCTTCCGGGTCTGCAGTTCAGTGTCTTAACCACGTGAGCCACCGCAGCCCTTTCTCCAGCTTAACAGTAATACTAAATAATGCAAGACATTTTCCTGTATTGCCGAGCTCAATATCAGCAAGGGGAGGTGTTCCCGATTCCCTGCAGCCAGCCTTACAATTCGCGCGTCATCCTTTCTGTTCGGCAGAATGCAAAGAACTGTCATTCTCCAGAAACAGAAAGAGGTCTGAGCTATCAGGGCCACAGACAGAACAACTAATGAGAAGGAATACACACCGATCCCCGTGTGAAGTTCATTATTTTACAGGATAAGGTTGGTTGTATACATACAGGGAAAGGGCAGCGAATGCAAATTGCTTGACTGGAAGGGTGACAAGCTCAAATGACGTGTCTTCCACGTTTCAGTGAATGTTGACAGCAGCGGGATTGGCTGAGTGAAAAAGACTCTGAGTCTGGACCCTCTTAACAAGGAA
>NW_015172137.1:103446-108365 GCF_001447785.1 Gekko japonicus | reverse complement strand
ACCGCCGGGCCCCTGATGGAGCTTGCAAACTTTGTTACATGCTGGAGTACTCTGTGTATTAAGCAGCTCTGTCCCTTTAAATCACAGCCACCCGGTTTCTCTTTGTGCTCCATTCCAATAAAGCTAAAAGGCAGTAGAACACCTGCTTAACAACTAAGAGCAGCCACTACGGCTGTTCGAATACCACCGTGGCCGGAGTGAGCTCCCGGTCTTTATCCCAGCTCCCACCAACCCAGCGGGTCGAAAGCTAATTAACATCTAACTCAAGTAGACGAATGGGTACCTGCCCTTAGATGGGTAGGGGGCACCCACCTCTGACGAAAGAGGCATGGTGGTGGTGTGGATGGCGTGGCGGTACAGAGAGCAACAAGCGGCGGCGTGGCGGTGGCGGCGAGTGCTGGCGGAGCTGAGGGCGGTGCGGAGCGGAGTAGAGCAGAGCGATCCCTGGAGCGGAGTAGAGCAGAGCGATCCCCAGAGAGAACATCGAGTGACATCGGGCGGCAACGGCGGCATCCTGGAGGCGCACGACGAATGACGCAGGCACGGCGGTCCTGAAGGACGAAGCCGGCCGGGAGCGTGCAGGAAGCCGTGCGCCTGTGTGGAGCTGCCGGAGTTGCCGGAGAGAAATGTCAGAGCCAGAGGAGACACTGAGCCAGCGGCTGAGATTAAAAAGACGCCGAGCCGTGCCGTGCCGGGGAAGCAGGAAGAAGCACAGATACCACCGAGGGTGCTGGTAGGAAGTCCCACCCCCAACTCTAGATGTGGCCCAAGATAGGAAAAAGCAGTTCTTAGAACGACCAAATATGTGAACCGCCCAGAGACCCCTTCGGGGGTTAGGGCGGTATATCAAATCTAAGGTATAAATAAATAAATATTGCTAATTAAGCCAGCTACCAGGTGTTTTTTAGGTTACTCTTCGGTTCTTTAAATGGAAGCCTCTGTGGGTTAATCAGTTGAAGTCCCTGCTAGCCTGATGTTGCTGGGCATTCCCTGCCCCTCCCCCCTTAGAGCAGTTTCTGATTTGAAAAGACCAAGGCATCTTATCTCGCTGGAATAAGCTCCTTGCTACATGCCTTCACTCCAGAGGGCATAGAAAGAATATCAGAGTGCCTGGGGGGCAGGGTAATTCCTCAAAGTCAGACGGGAGCTTCTCTTGTCTTCTTCAGACCGGGACTCAACCAGAACTGGACCCCCCCTCCTCCAGTGTTCCCTCTAAGCTGAGTTACTGTAAGCTAGCTCACAGTCTTTTAGCCTTCAGCTCACACATTTTTGTCTTGCTCCCGCCGGCCTTGCAGCTCCACCTCCGGGCCCCAGGAGGGCCTGGCGGGAGCTGGTCCATGGGGTCGCGAAGAGTCGGACACGACTGTGCGACTGAACAACAACAACACTTCACTTTTTACACTATGAACCTTGTGGCCTGTTGGAATTGCTGGAATCAGGTTCCACTTACGCAGCCGGCAAACTGAAGAAGTCGAAGGAAACGCACCTTCCAAGTATCTAGAATGGGCGTCTTTGCAAAGGCTGTTTGGACGATATTATGACTATGTGGACTCCTCCTATCAAGTTACACTGATTGCATGGCCTTATCTGCAAAGGAGGAAATGTTGTATCGTATGCCTTATTATGGTTACAGTATGCACTAATGTTGTTCTTGTGACACAACCAACTTTATAATTGTTATATTGTTTGGCAATTTTTGATGGTGTTTTCTACTGGTGGAATTTGTATATTTGGGACTTCTGCGATGCTAGTCTTTTTCCCTTGTTTTTTTGGATTTACACTTTGTTGATGGCATTAATTCGTTCTGCATAATCTGCCTTGAGTCCCAGAAAATGAGGCGGGCTCTTCCTTCCTTCCTTCCTTCCTTCCTTCCTTCCTTCCTTCCTTCCTTCCTTCCTTCCTTCCTCTGTTCATTTGACCCACTGGTCTCGAACAGCTGCTGAGGGTTTCTGCTCAAGCAATTAGTGGAGAGCGACCCACGTAACGATAGGGTTTATGCAGTTGTTTTAGAATTTTTCCATATTTCCACCACCGCTGTTAACAGGCAGACCCCTCACCCTGCAAAGGAGCACTGTATAGTTTACAGAGGCAGAAGCACCCCTTTTAATATCACCCCAGTATCTGAAGGAGCTGCGGTGGCTCAAGTGGTTAAGACGCTGAACTGGAGGCTGTGGAAGGTCAGTAGTTCGAGACCCGGGTGCCGCATGATGGAGTGAGCTCCCGTCTCTAGTTCCAGCTCCTGCCACCTAGCAGTTCGAAAGCAAGAAATTGCAAGTAGATAAATAGGTACCACTTCGGTGGGAAGGTCACAGTGTTCCGTGCGCCTTGGTGTTTAGTCATGCCGGCCACATGACCGCGGAAACGTCTTCGGACAGCGCTGGCTCTTCGGCTTTGAAACAGAGATGAGCACCGCAACCCTAGAGTCGGATTCGACTGGCTTTCGAGCAAGGGAACCTTTACCTTTTATCTGAAATGCAGGGCACTGCTTGGGCCAAAGTGGACCAAGATGGATGCCAGCCAGGCATCAGTCTGCGAAAGCAGTTTCAAAACGCAAGTTAGAGCAGCTACTACCTCCTCCTTGCGCTTTAGAACAATGGGCCTCCCAGGATATATTGATTCACTCAGCGTAATGCCATCAACACCCAAGCCTCACCTCCCCTTCACCCATTACCCTCGATTAAGCAGCGATTAATAATTGCTTAAGTCTATTCACCTTCCCAATCACCCTTCCCGTCCAGTGTCTGTACAGCCATCAAACCTGCCTCTTTATCTACCTCTGGGAGAACAGTTAGTTCATTGTCCTCTGGCACTGAGTCAACCTGCCTCAAGAGATGTTTTGCCCTATAAATATGTCACCCAGCTAACCTGTCAGCTATGCTGCAGTTGTGGCTGGGGGAGGTGGAGGTGGTTGATTTGTGTCTTCATTCAGGTTTGGTATGTTTGGTTTCGATTCTCAGTATTCCTTCTATCGGTGTTTGACCTTGGTGTCTGCTGCACTGCTTCCCTTGGAATGTGAACCCATTAGTTTTAGGCGCCCAAAGGCTCCTTCCCTGATTGGCTTTGAGCCATCAGGAGACCCCGCTTTGAACCAGGTATACTTGACCGTTTCCCGCTTTTTGAATTAGTTCTGACACTGAACGTGTATGGATGACTTGCCTATACTGGAACAATAAAATGAAACTTCATTGAAAGTCTGTTGTTGATTCCTGATCGCTGCAAGACTCTGACATGACCCAGCCGTGTGTGCGTCCTGGATCCCTTTCTCACACCCCCACTTGCATGTGGGTCTGCCTCTCTCTCGCTTCTTGAAACGCTGGCTGTTTCGGTCTTTGACTTGCTGATTCTATGGACCTCTTCAGGATCAGTAGATATCGCCCTTCCCTAAAAATCTTACCTTTCCTCCTTTTCTTAGTTAGCTGTGGTGTGTGTTTACTGTATGCATTTTCCTTTTTTTGTTGTTTTATCTTTTTCTTTTAATAAAAAACATACGGGTTGAATAACTTCCTGGTGATCTCCGATAGTTCTCAGAGGGACAATCCTGGTATACATAGCTGGAGGTCCCAGTTACCTGCCTCTCTCTCTCTGTCTCCAACAAGTGGAGACTGCCTCTTTGTGTATAACAAAGAAGAAGAAGAAGAAGAAGAAGAAGAAGAGGAGGAGGAGGACAGCAGCCTGACTACAAATAACATCATTAAAATAAAAATTAAAAAATCATATCAAACAGATTTTTAATTCTCTAGTGCTGTATATCGGGGTTCCCAACCTTTTCGAATCTCCGTGCGCCATCGGAATTCTGACACAGGGTGGTGGGCGTGGCTACAAAACGGCCCCTGCAGGAGGTGGAGCCAACCACAAAATGTCAGGCAGCAAGGTTATGCATAACTCTCAGAGTAAACTGCTCAAAACATTTCAGTTTTACAGGACGCCTTTTAACCTGCACAGCCAATCGGATCTCCCGTGGACAATCATAAGCCCTGCTGGATATAAGCCACACCTGGTCCAGCCCACTTTCTAGAAATGCTTGGGGGGGCACTGGAGGGTACGGTGGCGCCCACGGGCGCCATGTTGGGGACTCCTGCTGTACATTTCCTTACAATTCAAAAGATCTCCATGTTACGCATTCTGAGTGAATGAAACCTCGCCTTCCAAAGCATTTCACTCATTCTCGCACCAAACCAGAAAAAAAAATCCAGCACTCCATGAAATGTCTATCCCCCCCCCCACACACACACAAAATGTCTTTGGAAAAGAACCACCAAAGTCGCTACCAGTGTTCCCTCTAAGCTGTGGAGTCTTGTGAGCAAAAATTCTACTTTGTGAGCTACTAGCATTAAAGTTGTGAGCGAGCGATTTGCCTACTGCATAAATCAGTTTGCTCTGGAGCCCTCCTTCCTGAGCGGAGACAAAAATGTGTGAGCCGGAGGCTCAAAAACTGTTAGCTGGCTCACACTAACTCAGCTTAGAGGGAACATTGGTCACTACCCCCCCACACCAATGTTCCCTCTAAGATGTGGAGTCTTGTGAGCAAAAATTCTACCTTGTGAGCTACGGGCATTAAAGTTGTGAGCGAGCGATTTGCCTACTGCATAAATCAGTTTGCTCTGGAGCCATCCTTGCTGAGCTGAGACAAAAAAAATGTGAGCTGGAGGCTAAAAAACTGTGAGCTAGCTCACACCAA
The DNA here is from genome assembly GCF_001447785.1 of Gekko japonicus. Taxonomy (NCBI): domain Eukaryota; kingdom Metazoa; phylum Chordata; class Lepidosauria; order Squamata; family Gekkonidae; genus Gekko; species Gekko japonicus. The sequence continues at coordinate 103,687 of NW_015172137.1, read as the reverse complement.
CTCAGCTTAGAGGGAACACTGCCCCCCACCCAGGCCATTACAACTCTAAGCGTGAAAATGATTGACGTTTTGCAGTGGGTGGGTACAGCAGGGTCTGTAACCTTTCTGCGCTTGCAGGCACCTTTGGAATCCTTACGCAGGGCACATATGCACAGTCACAGGAGGTGGAACCAACCACAAAATGGCAGGGAGCGAGGTTAACGTGTAACTCTAATGGTACCCGTTCAATGTTTTAGACAGA
>NW_015172137.1:94952-102256 GCF_001447785.1 Gekko japonicus | reverse complement strand
CATTTCCTCAGGGGTCCCCCCCCCCCAACGTGCTTTCCTCTCTCTAGTAGTCACAGCGGGAGCAAAAACACACGTGGAAAAGGGGGGGATGGGACCCAAAGCAAGAGGGACAAAGGAGTGGCAAAAGTGACAGCGTGGAAGTGGCCACAGTGTCAGGGAAGGATGCCGCCTAGAAAGAAACGCTCTCTTTTTGGTGTGCGCTTGACTCCCCTCTTCCACTGGGCCTCTCTGATTCACCGCCAAAGTCAACATGTCTCGTTCTAGACCTCAGAAGTCACAGCTCCAAATGACCAAAGCAACCGAACAAAAAGAAAAGCGCTACACATTCCAAGACAAACAATACAAGGCCACACGGAGAAGTTGCCGCGCTAAAGACACCAATGTCAGGCGGATTTTCGGCGCGCGATCGGATTTTCGGTGCGCGATCACCCCGCAACATCTGGGAAGCGTAGCGCACCCGTGGCCAACCCGTGGCGTCCCACCAAAGATGCGCAGTAAAAAAGTACCTCGGAAAGCACACTAGTAGCCGGAAAACGCGGGGCAGGGGTGGGCGTCTGATCGCGGGAGCGCTAGTATCGTGTGGCATCTGGCGTCCGTCCACGTCCCGTCGCAAACTGGATGTTTTTCGTAAGCACATGCGCACAAACACGTAACTGAAAGCAGTGCTGCTCCGTGGAACTGCGCAAGCGCACAAACGCAAAACCCTTGCCACGCCGTTTCTTTGCCATGCTCCAGCATCACCGTGTGATCGCCAGCTAACAGCCTAAGCGCGAAGACTCGGGGGACCGTGTGATCGGGCTACCGCACTTAATTTTGCTCCGGGGGCGAACAGCCATGCATCATCCCCACGTTATCTGGCCTGTGTGACCGGGGCCAAACTATAACAAATATTGTCTCTTGAGAAACCTGTATAAGGGTCAAGAAGCAACAGTTAGAATCGGATATGGAACAACTGATTGGTTCACCGTAGGAAAAGGAGTACAACAAGGATGTATATTGTCACCTTGCTTATTTAATATATATGCAGAGTACATCATGCGAAATGCTGGCCTGGATGAATCACAAGCGGGAATTAAGATTGCTGGGGAAAAGATCAACAACCTCAGATATGCAGACGATACCACTCTGATGGCAGAAAGTGAAGAGGACCTCAAGAGCCTCTTGCTCAGGGTAAAAGAGGAGAGCGCAAAAGTGGGCTTGAAGCTCAACATCAAAAAAACTAAGATCATGGCATCCGGCCCCATCACTCCTTGGCAAATAGAAGGGGAAGTCGTGGAAGTAGTGACAGACTTCACGTTCCTGGGATCCCAGATCACCGCAGACTGTGACAGCAGCCATGAAATTAAAAGACGCCTGCTCCTTGGGAGGAAAGCGATGGCGAACCTCAACAGCATGATAAAAAGTAGAGACATCACCCTGCCAACAAAAGTCCGCATGGTCAAAGCAATGGTATTCCCAGTAGTCATGTATGGTTGCGAGAGTTGGACTATAAGGAAGGCCGAGCGCCGAAGAATAGATTCTTTTGAACTATGGTGCTGGAGAAGACTCTTGAGAGTCCCCTGGACTGCAAGGAGATCAAATCAGTCAATCCTAAAAGAAATCAACCCTGACTGTTCCCTGGAAGGCCAGATAATGAAACTGAAGCTCATATGCTTTGGCCAACAAATGAGAAGGGAGCACTCCGTGGAGAAGACCCTGATGCTGGGAAAGATTGAGGGTCAAAGAAGACGGGGACGGCAAAGGATGAGATGGTTAGACAGTGTCATAGATGCAACGAACATAAAATTGAGCCAACTTCAGAGGACGGCGGAAGACAGGAAGGCCTGGCGTGATCTGGTCCATGGGGTCGCGAAGAGTCGGACTCAACTGTGCGACTGAACAACAACAAAAGGAAACTTATGGTCCTCGTTCGCATGAAGTCTTCACGAAATGAGTAGCTATTCCAGAAAACTTTGTCAACGACCATCATGATCATATTAGGGACCTCTTTTGCACTTTGTTTGTAATTACATGAATGCTACAATATTTGTTATAATTATATTGTTTCTCTTGGAATGTGTAGCACTTTTCTACAACATTTCTCGTCCAGCAATCACTGGCTATAGTGATTTCAGCTTCTTGTGTGTCTGCCATTGATACAACTGCCACAAAACGCCATGCACGCTCACTTGAAAAACAAAATCTCACCAGCATGCAGAGAGCTTTCACATCTGTAGAGGCACAATCCAGTCCGACTTAAATCACTTTTAAGTCCAATGGCTTAGAACCGGTGTGGCACACACCACATCATAAACACAGAGAGAACTGTAAACTCCTACGCCATGTCTCTGGGGGGGCCGGAAAAAGAAATAAACATTAAAAAAAATTAAATGCGTAAAGAACGGAAAGTGTATCGTTTGAACAAAACCATACAAGTCATAACTGGATTAGCAGCGTAACTGGATATCAAATTAAACTTCATACTATTAAAAACAACTGATCTCTTCAACAGAGCCTTCGCATCATACAGATTCCAGCAAATTAAGCGTGGATAAAAACCAATCTCCCTGAAACAATAAACGTATTGTTGAAAAGGTCTCCTATCTTCTTAGTGTGGCAGGTTCATTTCACTTACGGGATCTTCAGGCTTTATATTTTGGATGCCTAACGTCTTGCCTTACAAAGCATTTCTCTCATTTCAAAAGCGAAACTACTTCCTTGGAACTTTCCCAGCACGCCTCAAGGTTTCCAGTTTTTCCAGGGGGATAAAAAAAATATGTCCAAGGGTGCAAAATCCTGAACAGGGTTACGCCCTTCCAAAATAGTTTCAGTCAACAGCTGCCGCATAATGCCACACACAATCCCTTAGAACACAAAATCTCACCGGGATTCTGAGGACAGGTGAGTAAATATATAAATAAGGTTCGCCTGAGGAAGAAGCCCCTCTTGTATATGACATGAGGAACACATACGAACATAAGAGAAGCCAATGTTGGATCAGGCCAATGGCCCATCCAGTCCAACACTCTGTGTCACACAGTGCCCAAAAATACCAGGTGCCATCAGGAGGTCCACCAGTGGGGCCAGGACACTAGAAGCCCTTCCACTGTTGCTCCCCCCACCAAGCACCAAGAATACAGAGCATCACTTGGCCCAGACCGAGAGTTCCTATCTATACCTTGTGCCTAATAGCCACTGATGGACCTCTGCTCCATATGCTTATCTAATTCCCTCTTGAAGCCGTGCATGCTTGTAGCCGCCGCCACCTCCCGTGGCAGTGAATTTCACATTTTCATCAGTGTTTGGGTGAAGAAGGACTTCCTTTTATCCGTTCTAATCCGACCGCTCAGCAATTTCATGGAGGGCCCACGAGGTCTTGTATTGTGAGAAAGGGAGAAAAGGACTTCTTTCTTGACCTGCTCTTTCCCATGCATAATCTTATAAACCTCGATCATGTCACCCCTCAGCCGTCGTTTCCCCAAGCTAAAGAGCCCCGAGCGCTTTAACCTTTCCTCATAGGGAAAGTGTTCCAACCCTTTTATCATTCTAGTTGCCCTTTTCTGCACTTTTCCCACAGCTATAATATCCTTTCTGAGGTGTGGTGACCAGAACTGTACACAGTACTCCAAATGAGGTCGCACCATCGATTTACACAGGGGCATGATGATACCTAGCAGTTCAAAAGCAAGAAATTGCAAGTCGATAAATAGGTACCACTTCAGTGGGAAGGGAACAGTGTTCCGTGCGCCTTGGTGTTTAGTCATGCCGGCCACACGACCACGGAAACGTCTTCGGACACCGCTGACCCTTCGGCTTGGAAACGGAGATGAGCACCGCAACCCTAGAGTCGGATTCGACTGGCTTTCGAGCAAGGGAGACCTTTACCTTTACCTTTATGATGATACAGGCTGATCTGTTTTCAATACCCTTCCTAACAATCCCCAGCACAGCATTGGCCTTTTTTACTGCAGTCGCACACTGTCTCGACATATTCATCTACTAGACTCCAAGGTCTCTCTCTTGGATGAAGCTTCCTGGTCTATCAAGCTTAGTCTTCCCTACTCTGACCGCAGCTGCTCTCCAGGGTCTCCAATAGAGGCATTCCATATTGCCTCCTACCTGGTCCTTTTACCTGGAGACGCCGTGGACTGAACCTGGGACCTTCCGTACGCAAAGCAGATGCTCAGTATCCACGGCCTATGTGGATAAGGCTATTTCTACAAGGGGCTTGGAGCTGCGGTGGCTCAAGTGGTTAAGACGCTGAACTGCAGGCTGTGGAAGGTCAGTAGTTCAGCAGTTCAAGACCCGAGTTGCCGCATGACGGAGGGAGCTCCCGTCTCTGGTCCCAGCTCCTGCCAACCTAGCCGTTCGAAAGCAAGACATTGCAAGTCGATAAATAGGGACCACTTCGGTGGGAAGGTCACAGCGTTCCGTGCGCCTTGGTGTTTGGTCGAGCAAGGGAACCTTTACCTTTACTGAACAAAACCTCCGTCCCCCTCTCAACACCCCCCCTTGACCTGAGCTGGACAGCCCAGGCTAGCCCGATCCCGTCAGATCTCAGAAGCTAAGCAGGCTGGCTGTGGCTAGGACTTGGAAGGAAGACCTCCAAGGAATACCAGGGCCGTGACGCAGAGGCAGGCAATGGCGAAGAAGAGAGAAGACACTGGCTTGCAATCTCCTTCCCCTCCCCACAACAGGCGCCCTGTGAGGAAGGTGAGCCTGAGAGAGCTCTTTTGAGGACTGCTCTTGAGAGAACAGCTCTGAGAGGACCTTGTGACTGACCCAAGGTTACCCAGCTGGCTGCATGTGGAGGAGTGGGGAATCAAACTTGGTTCTCCCAGATTAGAGTCCGCGCTCTTAAGCGCTACACCAAACCACCTCTGAAATGTCTCTTGCATAACAAACAAGCACCGCAACCCTAGAGTCGGACTCGACTGGCTTTTGATCAAGGGAACCTTTACCTTTTTTTACAAGGAGCTTTGGGGAGAAAGCGGCATTATACCTGCAAAGGACGGCCAAACTAACAGGAATGCAGGCACAAAGGAGAGGTCTGTCGATTCCAGACCAGTGTTCCCACTAAGCTGGGTTAGTGTGAGCTAGCTCACAGTTTTTTAGCCTCCAGCTTACACATTTTCGTCACAGCTCAGGAAGGATGGCTCCAGAGCCAGCTAATTGATGCAGGAGCCAAACTGCTCGCTCACAACTTTAATGCCAGTCACTCACAAAGCAGAATTTTTGCTCACGAGACTCCACATCTTAGAGGGAACATTGTTCCAGACATATCCAAAACTAGCAGAACCCGCAACCAGGTTGCCCAGGAGTGGGTGCCTTTTCTAAAGTCCTTGCAGGAACACCACCTTTCCTTGGCATGTGCCAACTGGGGCACACCCACAAAGCAAGAGCCCAAGGCCAAGTGGACACCAAAGACTCTAATAAGCCCGGAGGCCTCCTAAGATACGTCTCGAGGAAGTGAGTCAGTTGGCACGCTGTTGGGAAAAACAGCAAAGTTGTTCAGCTTATCCCCCCCCCCCCCGGAAATGAAATTGTAAAGTAAGCAAATAGAGTGTGTGTGTGGGGGGAAACCCCTCTGTTCCTGCCTCTGAGGAATTTATGTATCATCTGCTTCACATTTTCCCCAAAAGGAATCCAAAACACCTCGCGTTTTTCTCAACTCCTCCGTTTTACCCTCACAACGACCCTGCGAGGTAGGCTAGGTGAAGAGTGTGCGACTGGCCCAAGGTCACCCAGCAAACTTCCATGGCAGAACTGGGATTCAAACCCAGGTCTCCCAGATCCTAGCCCGACGCTCTGACCACTACACCACACTGCCTCTGGAATGGGGTGGGTGGGTTTTACAGTGGTCCAGTCCCTGAATACGAGACCAGGATGGGGGGGGCAGTCTTGGAGGAGCTTTGCCGTTGTCAGATGGACGTGCCTTGAGGGTTCTCGAGGCGCTCCTTGGTCGTCCTTGTTCCTCCAGCAGGTAACTATGGAACCACTAACAGCGCAATCTTCTGCAGAGTTACTCCTGATTAAAGGTAAAGGTTCCCTTGCTCGAAAGCCAGTCGAATCCGACTCTAGGGTTGCGGTGCTCATCCCCGTTTCAAAGCCGAAGAGCCAGCGCTGTCCGAAGACGTTTCCGTGGTCATGTGGCCAGCATGACTAAACACCAAGGCGCACGGAACGCTATGACCTTCCCACCGAAGTGGTCCCTATTTATCTACTTGCAATTTCTTGCTTTCAAACTGCTAGGTTGGCAGGAGCTGGAACTAGAGACGGGAGCTCACTCCATCATGCGGCACACCCGGGTCTCAAACTGCTGAACTACCGACCTTCCACAGCCTGCAGTTCAGCGTCTTAAACACTTGAGCCACCGCAGCTCCTTACTCCTGATTAAGCCCCTGGATTTCAATGGGTTCATACTGGAGAAACTCTGTACAGGACTGCACGACTAGATACTGAGAACTAAGCTCGGCTAGAGGAGGCTAGGGAGGGAAAAGCTATTTGCCATTTTTAGAATTGCTTTAGCATCCTTGATTGGAGTCCGCTAGTACCTTAGAGGCCAACAAAATTCCCAAGGGTATGAACTTCCAAGAGTCCACGTTCCCGTTATCAGATGCGAGACTGAATCGAGATCTTGGAGTTCTATTTTGTGCTTTTCTTAATTTTCTATTCTATTATATAAATATTGGTGTCAAGTATTACCAGACATAGGTTCACCGGAAAGAATACATCAAAGTGCAGGTTTAACACTATGTTCAAACATTCAAACAGTACTTTGTCAGTTTCACAATCATGAGTCCCGGGGGACTCTAGTAAATTTACCCGTATCAAATACAATCTTTTTTTCAAGGACAGTGATATACATGCAAGACATAAGGTGCACTACATTCTCTTTGTGAGTATAAAACTCTTAAAATAGCAGCATTTTTCTAGGGTCCCATTGGAACTGAAATACAAAAATAATAATACATCAGTAGAGTTTCATTCGTCCTTATTTCCACTACAGATATTAAAATATCTCACCCCTTGCGGCAAACATAATAACTTATCTAGGAGAACACATCTCTCAAGTTCTATCAGGCAGCTGCAAATTTGGGGTTTTGCTCAGTCTATTTCTTTCGTTCCAAGCCTCATAATCAGGAGCAGCTGTGTCAAAAACATGTGTCCTTAGTGCCCGTGTGTTTTACCATCCTGGTTCCAATATAAAATTCGTGGAATAAACATTCTCTTGGGGCTCCATCCATATGAAAATCCTGCCATTTAAGGCAGTCGTAACCCTTCTGAAAATGCTTTAGAGTGTCCAATAAACCAATAAACCCAAT